>NW_027663992.1:40000-45498 GCF_964034855.1 Anser brachyrhynchus | reverse complement strand
ACTCGGGTTCAGCTTCTTGTTGCGGTTAGGGTTATGTTTAGGGTTGTTAGGAAAGAGTGAAGACGCAGAGTCCTGTTGAGTGTGGGGTTGCGTAAAGGCTCCCCCAGGGAGTTCAGGTGTACCCAAAGGCTTCCGCTGAGAGCACTTTTTGATGGCAGAAAGTGGCACCGTACGTGTTTTTTCGGGTCTAACTCGGGTTCAGCTTCTTGTTGCGGTTAGGGTTATGTTTAGGGTTGTTAGGAAAGAGTGAAGACGCAGAGTCCTGTTGAGTGTGGGGTTGCGTAAAGGCTCCCCCAGGGAGTTCAGGTGTACCCAAAGGCTTCCGCTGAGAGCACTTTTTGATGGCAGAAAGTGGCACCGTACGTGTTTTTTCGGGTCTAACTCGGGTTCAGCTTCTTGTTGCGGTTAGGGTTATGTTTAGGGTTGTTAGGAAAGAGTGAAGACGCAGAGTCCTGTTGAGTGTGGGGTTGCGTAAAGGCTCCCCCAGGGAGTTCAGGTGTACCCAAAGGCTTCCGCTGAGAGCACTTTTTGATGGCAGAAAGTGGCACCGTACGTGTTTTTTCGGGTCTAACTCGGGTTCAGCTTCTTGTTGCGGTTAGGGTTATGTTTAGGGTTGTTAGGAAAGAGTGAAGACGCAGAGTCCTGTTGAGTGTGGGGTTGCGTAAAGGCTCCCCCAGGGAGTTCAGGTGTACCCAAAGGCTTCCGCTGAGAGCACTTTTGGATGGCAGAAAGTGGCACCGTACGTGTTTTTTCGGGTCTAACTCGGGTTCAGCTTCTTGTTGCGGTTAGGGTTATGTTTAGGGTTGTTAGGAAAGAGTGAAGACGCAGAGTCCTGTTGAGTGTGGGGTTGCGTAAAGGCTCCGCCAGGGAGTTCAGGTGTACCCAAAGGCTTCCGCTGAGAGCACTTTTTGATGGCAGAAAGTGGCACCGTACGTGTTTTTTCGGGTCTAACTCGGGTTCAGCTTCTTGTTGCGGTTAGGGTTATGTTTAGGGTTGTTAGGAAAGAGTGAAGACGCAGAGTCCTGTTGAGTGTGGGGTTGCGTAAAGGCTCCCCCAGGGAGTTCAGGTGTACCCAAAGGCTTCCGCTGAGAGCACTTTTGGATGGCAGAAAGTGGCACCGTACGTGTTTTTTCGGGTCTAACTCGGGTTCAGCTTCTTGTTGCGGTTAGGGTTATGTTTAGGGTTGTTAGGAAAGAGTGAAGACGCAGAGTCCTGTTGAGTGTGGGGTTGGGTAAAGGCTCCCCCAGGGAGTTCACGTGTACCCAAAGGCTTCCGCTGAGAGCACTTTTTGATGGCAGAAAGTGGCACCGTACGTGTTTTTTCGGGTCTAACTCGGGTTCAGCTTCTTGTTGCGGTTAGGGTTATGTTTAGGGTTGTTAGGAAAGAGTGAAGACGCAGAGTCCTGTTGAGTGTGGGGTTGCGTAAAGGCTCCCCCAGGGAGTTCAGGTGTACCCAAAGGCTTCCGCTGAGAGCACTTTTTGATGGCAGAAAGTGGCACCCTACGTGTTTTTTCGGGTCTAACTCGGGTTCAGCTTCTTGTTGCGGTTAGGGTTATGTTTAGGGTTGTTAGGAAAGAGTGAAGACGCAGAGTCCTGTTGAGTGTGGGGTTGCGTAAAGGCTCCCCCAGGGAGTTCAGGTGTACCCAAAGGCTTCCGCTGAGAGCACTTTTTGATGGCAGAAAGTGGCACCGTACGTGTTTTTTCGGGTCTAACTCGGGTTCAGCTTCTTGTTGCGGTTAGGGTTATGTTTAGGGTTGTTAGGAAAGAGTGAAGACGCAGAGTCCTGTTGAGTGTGGGGTTGCGTAAAGGCTCCCCCAGGGAGTTCAGGTGTACCCAAAGGCTTCCGCTGAGAGCACTTTTTGATGGCAGAAAGTGGCACCGTACGTGTTTTTTCGGGTCTAACTCGGGTTCAGCTTCTTGTTGCGGTTAGGGTTATGTTTAGGGTTGTTAGGAAAGAGTGAAGACGCAGAGTCCTGTTGAGTGTGGGGTTGCGTAAAGGCTCCCCCAGGGAGTTCAGGTGTACCCAAAGGCTTCCGCTGAGAGCACTTTTTGATGGCAGAAAGTGGCACCGTACGTGTTTTTTCGGGTCTAACTCGGGTTCAGCTTCTTGTTGCGGTTAGGGTTATGTTTAGGGTTGTTAGGAAAGAGTGAAGACGCAGAGTCCTGTTGAGTGTGGGGTTGCGTAAAGGCTCCCCCAGGGAGTTCAGGTGTACCCAAAGGCTTCCGCTGAGAGCACTTTTTGATGGCAGAAAGTGGCACCGTACGTGTTTTTTCGGGTCTAACTCGGGTTCAGCTTCTTGTTGCGGTTAGGGTTATGTTTAGGGTTGTTAGGAAAGAGTGAAGACGCAGAGTCCTGTTGAGTGTGGGGTTGCGTAAAGGCTCCCCCAGGGAGTTCAGGTGTACCCAAAGGCTTCCGCTGAGAGCACTTTTTGATGGCAGAAAGTGGCACCGTACGTGTTTTTTCGGGTCTAACTCGGGTTCAGCTTCTTGTTGCGGTTAGGGTTATGTTTAGGGTTGTTAGGAAAGAGTGAAGACGCAGAGTCCTGTTGAGTGTGGGGTTGCGTAAAGGCTCCCCCAGGGAGTTCAGGTGTACCCAAAGGCTTCCGCTGAGAGCACTTTTGGATGGCAAAAAGTGGCACCGTACGTGTTTTTTCGGGTCTAACTCGGGTTCAGCTTCTTGTTGCGGTTAGGGTTATGTTTAGGGTTGTTAGGAAAGAGTGAAGACGCAGAGTCCTGTTGAGTGTGGGGTTGTGTAAAGGCTCCCCCAGGGAGTTCAGGTGTACCCAAAGGCTTCCGCTGAGAGCACTTTTTGATGGCAGAAAGATGCACCGAACGTGTTTTTTCGGGTCTAACTCGGGTTGAGCTTCTTGTTCCTGTTAGGGTTATGTTTAGGGTTGTTAGGAAAGAGTGAAGACGCAGAGTCCTGTTGAGTGTGGGGTTGCGTAAAGGCTCCCCCAGGGAGTTCAGGTGTACCCAAAGGCTTCCGCTGAGAGCACTTTTTGATGGCAGAAAGTGGCACCGTACGTGTTTTTTCGGGTCTAACTCGGGTTCAGCTTCTTGTTGCGGTTAGGGTTATGTTTAGGGTTGTTAGGAAAGAGTGAAGACGCAGAGTCCTGTTGAGTGTGGGGTTGCGTAAAGGCTCCCCCAGGGAGTTCAGGTGTACCCAAAGGCTTCCGCTGAGAGCACTTTTTGATGGCAGAAAGTGGCACCGTACGTGTTTTTTCGGGTCTAACTCGGGTTCAGCTTCTTGTTGCGGTTAGGGTTATGTTTAGGGTTGTTAGGAAAGAGTGAAGACGCAGAGTCCTGTTGAGTGTGAGGTTGCGTAAAGGCTCCCCCAGGGAGTTCAGGTGTACCCAAAGGCTTCCGCTGAGAGCACTTTTTGATGGCAGAAAGTGGCACCGTACGTGTTTTTTCGGGTCTAACTCGGGTTCAGCTTCTTGTTGCGGTTAGGGTTATGTTTAGGGTTGTTAGGAAAGAGTGAAGACGCAGAGTCCTGTTGACTGTGCGGTTGCGTAAAGGCTCCCCCAGGGAGTTCAGGTGTACCCAAAGGCTTCCGCTGAGAGCACTTTTGGATGGCAGAAAGTGGCACCGTACGTGTTTTTTCGGGTCTAACTCGGGTTCAGCTTCTTGTTGCGGTTAGGGTTATGTTTAGGGTTGTTAGGAAAGAGCGAAGACGCAGAGTCCTGTTGAGTGTGGGGTTGCGTAAAGGCTCCCCCAGGGAGTTCAGGTGTACCCAAAGGCTTCCGCTGAGAGCACTTTTTGATGGCAGAAAGTGGCACCATACGTGTTTTTTCGGGTCTAACTCGGGTTCAGCTTCTTGTTGCGGTTAGGTTTATGTTTAGGGTTGTTAGGAAAGAGTGAAGACGCAGAGTCCTGTTGAGTGTGGGGTTGCGTAAAGGCTCCCCCAGGGAGTTCAGGTGTACCCAAAGGCTTCCGCTGAGAGCACTTTTTGATGGCAGAAAGTGGCACCGTACGTGTTTTTTCGGGTCTAACTCGGGTTCAGCTTCTTGTTGCGGTTAGGGTTATGTTTAGGGTTGTTAGGAAAGAGTGAAGACGCAGAGTCCTGTTGAGTGTGGGGTTGTGTAAAGGCTCCCCCAGGGAGTTCAGGTGTACCCAAAGGCTTCCGCTGAGAGCACTTTTGGATGGCAGAAAGTGGCACCGTACGTGTTTTTTCGGGTCTAACTCGGGTTCAGCTTCTTGTTGCGGTTAGGGTTATGTTTAGGGTTGTTAGGAAAGAGTGAAGACGCAGAGTCCTGTTGAGTGTGGGGTTGCGTAAAGGCTCCCCCAGGGAGTTCAGGTGTACCCAAAGGCTTCCGCTGAGAGCACTTTTTGATGGCAGAAAGTGGCACCGTACGTGTTTTTTCGGGTCTAACTCGGGTTCAGCTTCTTTTTGCGGTTAGGGTTATGTTTAGGATTGTTAGGAAAGAGTGAAGACGCAGAGTCCTGTTGAGTGTGGGGTTGGGTAAAGGCTCCCCCAGGGAGTTCAGGTGTACCCAAAGGCTTCCGCTGAGAGCACTTTTTGATGGCAGAAAGTGGCACCGTACGTGTTTTTTCGGGTCTAACTCGGGTTCAGCTTCTTGTTGCGGTTAGGGTTATGTTTAGGGTTGTTAGGAAAGAGTGAAGACGCAGAGTCCTGTTGAGTGTGGGGTTGCGTAAAGGCTCCCCCAGGGAGTTCAGGTGTACCCAAAGGCTTCCGCTGAGAGCACTTTTTGATGGCAGAAAGTGGCACCGTACGTGTTTTTTCGGGTCTAACTCGGGTTCAGCTTCTTGTTGCGGTTAGGGTTATGTTTAGGGTTGTTAGGAAAGAGTGAAGACGCAGAGTCCTGTTGAGTGTGGGGTTGCGTAAAGGCTCCCCCAGGGAGTTCACGTGTACCCAAAGGCTTCCGCTGAGAGCACTTTTTGATGGCAGAAAGTGGCACCGTACGTGTTTTTTCGGGTCTAACTCGGGTTCAGCTTCTTGTTGCGGTTAGGGTTATGTTTAGGGTTGTTAGGAAAGAGTGAAGACGCAGAGTCCTGTTGAGTGTGGGGTTGCGTAAAGGCTCCCCCAGGGAGTTCAGGTGTACCCAAAGGCTTCCGCTGAGAGCACTTTTTGATGGCAGAAAGTGGCACCGTACGTGTTTTTTCGGGTCTAACTCGGGTTGAGCTTCTTGTTGCGGTTAGGGTTATGTTTAGGGTTGTTAGGAAAGAGTGAAGACGCAGAGTCCTGTTGAGTGTGGGGTTGCGTAAAGGCTCCCCCAGGGAGTTCAGGTGTACCCAAAGGCTTCCGCTGAGAGCACTTTTGGATGGCAGAAAGTGGCACCGTACGTGTTTTTTCGGGTCTAACTCGGGTTCAGCTTCTTGTTGCGGTTAGGGTTATGTTTAGGGTTGTTAGGAAAGAGCGAAGACGCAGAGTCCTGTTGAGTGTGGGGTTGCGTAAAGGCTCCCCCAGGGAGTTCAGGTGTACCCAAAGGCTTCCGCTGAGAGCACTTTTTGATGGCAGAAAGTGGCACCATACGTGTT
>NW_027663992.1:22500-32500 GCF_964034855.1 Anser brachyrhynchus | reverse complement strand
AAGAGTGAAGACGCAGAGTCCTGTTGAGTGTGGGGTTGCGTAAAGGCTCCCCCAGGGAGTTCAGGTATACCCAAAGGCTTCCGCTGAGAGCACTTTTTGATGGCAGAAAGTGGCACCGTACGTGTTTTTTCGGGTCTAACTCGGGTTGAGCTTCTTGTTGCGGTTAGGGTTATGTTTAGGGTTGTTAGGAAAGAGTGAAGACGCAGAGTCCTGTTGAGTGTGGGGTTGCGTAAAGGCTCCCCCAGGGAGTTCAGGTGTACCCAAAGGCTTCCGCTGAGAGCATTTTTGATGGCAGAAAGTGGCACCGTACGTGTTTTTTCGGGTCTAACTCGGGTTGAGCTTCTTGTTGCGGTTAGGGTTATGTTTAGGGTTGTTAGGAAAGAGTGAAGACGCAGAGTCCTGTTGAGTGTGGGGTTGCGTAAAGGCTCCCCCAGGGAGTTCAGGTGTACCCAAAGGCTTCCGCTGAGAGCACTTTTTGATGGCAGAAAGTGGCACCGTACGTGTTTTTTCGGGTCTAACTCGGGTTCAGCTTCTTGTTGCGGTTAGGGTTATGTTTAGGGTTGTTAGGAAAGAGTGAAGACGCAGAGTCCTGTTGAGTGTGGGGTTGCGTAAAGGCTCCCCCAGGGAGTTCAGGTGTACCCAAAGGCTTCCGCTGAGAGCACTTTTGGATGGCAGAAAGTGGCACCGTACGTGTTTTTTCGGGTCTAACTCGGGTTCAGCTTCTTGTTGCGGTTAGGGTTATGTTTAGGGTTGTTAGGAAAGAGTGAAGACGCAGAGTCCTGTTGAGTGTGGGGTTGCGTAAAGGCTCCCCCAGGGAGTTCACGTGTACCCAAAGGCTTCCGCTGAGAGCACTTTTTGATGGCAGAAAGTGGCACCGTACGTGTTTTTTCGGGTCTAACTCGGGTTCAGCTTCTTGTTGCGGTTAGGGTTATGTTTAGGGTTGTTAGGAAAGAGTGAAGACGCAGAGTCCTGTTGAGTGTGGGGTTGCGTAAAGGCTCCCCCAGGGAGTTCAGGTGTACCCAAAGGCTTCCGCTGAGAGCACTTTTTGATGGCAGAAAGTGGCACCGTACGTGTTTTTTCGGGTCTAACTCGGGTTCAGCTTCTTGTTGCGGTTAGGGTTATGTTTAGGGTTGTTAGGAAAGAGTGAAGACGCAGAGTCCTGTTGAGTGTGGGGTTGTGTAAAGGCTCCCCCAGGGAGTTCAGGTGTACCCAAAGGCTTCCGCTGAGAGCACTTTTGGATGGCAGAAAGTGGCACCGTACGTGTTTTTTCGGGTCTAACTCGGGTTCAGCTTCTTGTTGCGGTTAGGGTTATGTTTAGGGTTGTTAGGAAAGAGTGAAGACGCAGAGTCCTGTTGAGTGTGGGGTTGCGTAAAGGCTCCCCCAGGGAGTTCAGGTGTACCCAAAGGCTTCCGCTGAGAGCACTTTTTGATGGCAGAAAGTGGCACCGTACGTGTTTTTTCGGGTCTAACTCGGGTTCAGCTTCTTGTTGCGGTTAGGGTTATGTTTAGGGTTGTTAGGAAAGAGTGAAGACGCAGAGTCCTGTTGAGTGTGGGGTTGCGTAAAGGCTCCCCCAGGGAGTTCAGGTGTACCCAAAGGCTTCCGCTGAGAGCACTTTTTGATGGCAGAAAGTGGCACCGTACGTGTTTTTTCGGGTCTAACTCGGGTTCAGCTTCTTGTTGCGGTTAGGGTTATGTTTAGGGTTGTTAGGAAAGAGTGAAGACGCAGAGTCCTGTTGAGTGTGGGGTTGCGTAAAGGCTCCCCCAGGGAGTTCAGGTGTACCCAAAGGCTTCCGCTGAGAGCACTTTTTGATGGCAGAAAGTGGCACCGTACGTGTTTTTTCGGGTCTAACTCGGGTTCAGCTTCTTGTTGCGGTTAGGGTTATGTTTAGGGTTGTTAGGAAAGAGCGAAGACGCAGAGTCCTGTTGAGTGTCGGGTTGCGTAAAGGCTCCCCCAGGGAGTTCAGGTGTACCCAAAGGCTTCCGCTGAGAGCACTTTTGGATGGCAGAAAGTGGCACCGTACGTGTTTTTTCGGGTCTAACTCGGGTTCAGCTTCTTGTTGCGGTTAGGGTTATGTTTAGGGTTGTTAGGAAAGAGTGAAGACGCAGAGTCCTGTTGAGTGTGGGGTTGCGTAAAGGCTCCCCCAGGGAGTTCAGGTGTACCCAAAGGCTTCCGCTGAGAGCACTTTTTGATGGCAGAAAGTGGCACCGTACGTGTTTTTTCGGGTCTAACTCGGGTTGAGCTTCTTGTTGCGGTTAGGGTTATGTTTAGGGTTGTTAGGAAAGAGTGAAGACGCAGAGTCCTGTTGAGTGTGGGGTTGCGTAAAGGCTCCCCCAGGGAGTTCAGGTGTACCCAAAGGCTTCCGCTGAGAGCACTTTTTGATGGCAGAAAGTGGCACCGTACGTGTTTTTTCGGGTCTAACTCGGGTTCAGCTTCTTGTTGCGGTTAGGGTTATGTTTAGGGTTGTTAGGAAAGAGTGAAGACGCAGAGTCCTGTTGAGTGTGGGGTTGCGTAAAGGCTCCCCCAGGGAGTTCACGTGTACCCAAAGGCTTCCGCTGAGAGCACTTTTTGATGGCAGAAAGTGGCACCGTACGTGTTTTTTCGGCTCTAACTCGGGTTCAGCTTCTTGTTGCGGTTAGGGTTATGTTTAGGGTTGTTAGGAAAGAGTGAAGACGCAGAGTCCTGTTGAGTGTGGGGTTGCGTAAAGGCTCCCCCAGGGAGTTCAGGTGTACCCAAAGGCTTCCGCTGAGAGCACTTTTTGATGGCAGAAAGTGGCACCGTACGTGTTATTTCGGGTATAACTCGGGTTCAGCTTCTTGTTGCGGTTAGGGTTATGTTTAGGGTTGTTAGGAAAGAGCGAAGACGCAGAGTCCTGTTGAGTGTGGGGTTGCGTAAAGGCTCCCCCAGGGAGTTCAGGTGTACCCAAAGGCTTCCGCTGAGAGCACTTTTTGATGGCAGAAAGTGGCACCGTACGTGTTTTTTCGGGTCTAACTCGGGTTCAGCTTCTTGTTGCGGTTAGGGTTATGTTTAGGGTTGTTAGGAAAGAGTGAAGACGCAGAGTCCTGTTGAGTGTGGGGTTGCGTAAAGGCTCCCCCAGGGAGTTCAGGTGTACCCAAAGGCTTCCGCTGAGAGCACTTTTTGATGGCAGAAAGTGGCACCGTACGTGTTTTTTCGGGTCTAACTCGGGTTCAGCTTCTTGTTGCGGTTAGGGTTATGTTTAGGGTTGTTAGGAAAGAGTGAAGACGCAGAGTCCTGTTGAGTGTGGGGTTGCGTAAAGGCTCCCCCAGGGAGTTCAGGTGTACCCAAAGGCTTCCGCTGAGAGCACTTTTGGATGGCAGAAAGTGGCACCGTACGTGTTTTTTCGGGTCTAACTCGGGTTCAGCTTCTTGTTGCGGTTAGGGTTATGTTTAGGGTTGTTAGGAAAGAGTGAAGACGCAGAGTCCTGTTGAGTGTGGGGTTGCGTAAAGGCTCCCCCAGGGAGTTCAGGTGTACCCAAAGGCTTCCGCTGAGAGCACTTTTTGATGGCAGAAAGTGGCATCGTACGTGTTTTTTCGGGTCTAACTCGGGTTCAGCTTCTTGTTGCGGTTAGGGTTATGTTTAGGGTTGTTAGGAAAGAGTGAAGACGCAGAGTCCTGTTGAGTGTGGGGTTGCGTAAAGGCTCCCCCAGGGAGTTCAGGTGTACCCAAAGGCTTCCGCTGAGAGCACTTTTTGATGGCAGAAAGTGGCACCGTACGTGTTTTTTCGGGTCTAACTCGGGTTGAGCTTCTTGTTGCGGTTAGGGTTATGTTTAGGGTTGTTAGGAAAGAGTGAAGACGCAGAGTCCTGTTGAGTGTGGGGTTGCGTAAAGGCTCCCCCAGGGAGTTCAGGTGTACCCAAAGGCTTCCGCTGAGAGCACTTTTGGATGGCAGAAAGTGGCACCGTACGTGTTTTTTCGGGTCTAACTCGGGTTCAGCTTCTTGTTGCTGTTAGGGTTATGTTAGGGTTGTTAGGAAAGAGTGAAGACGCAGAGTCCTGTTGAGTGTGGGGTTGCGTAAAGGCTCCCCCAGGGAGTTCAGGTGTACCCAAAGGCTTCCGCTGAGAGCACTTTTGGATGGCAGAAAGTGGCACCGTACGTGTTTTTTCGGGTCTAACTCGGGTTCAGCTTCTTGTTGCGGTTAGGGTTATGTTTAGGGTTGTTAGGAAAGAGTGAAGACGCAGAGTCCTGTTGAGTGTGGGGTTGCGTAAAGGCTCCCCCAGGGAGTTCAGGTGTACCCAAAGGCTTCCGCTGAGAGCACTTTTTGATGGCAGAAAGTGGCACCGTACGTGTTTTTTCGGGTCTAACTCGGGTTCAGCTTCTTGTTGCGGTTAGGGTTATGTTTAGGGTTGTTAGGAAAGAGTGAAGACGCAGAGTCCTGTTGAGTGTGGGGTTGCGTAAAGGCTCCCCCAGGGAGTTCACGTGTACCCAAAGGCTTCCGCTGAGAGCACTTTTTGATGGCAGAAAGTGGCACCGTACGTGTTTTTTCGGGTCTAACTCGGGTTCAGCTTCTTGTTGCGGTTAGGGTTATGTTTAGGGTTGTTAGGAAAGAGTGAAGACGCAGAGTCCTGTTGAGTGTGGGGTTGCGTAAAGGCTCCCCCAGGGAGTTCAGGTGTACCCAAAGGCTTCCGCTGAGAGCACTTTTGGATGGCAGAAAGTGGCACCGTACGTGTTTTTTCGGGTCTAACTCGGGTTCAGCTTCTTGTTGCGGTTAGGGTTATGTTTAGGGTTGTTAGGAAAGAGTGAAGACGCAGAGTCCTGTTGAGTGTGGGGTTGCGTAAAGGCTCCCCCAGGGAGTTCAGGTGTACCCAAAGGCTTCCGCTGAGAGCACTTTTTGATGGCAGAAAGTGGCACCGTACGTGTTTTTTCGGGTCTAACTCGGGTTCAGCTTCTTGTTGCGGTTAGGGTTATGTTTAGGGTTGTTAGGAAAGAGTGAAGACGCAGAGTCCTGTTGAGTGTGGGGTTGCGTAAAGGCTCCCCCAGGGAGTTCAGGTGTACCCAAAGGCTTCCGCTGAGAGCACTTTTGGATGGCAGAAAGTGGCACCGTACGTGTTTTTTCGGGTCTAACTCGGGTTCAGCTTCTTGTTGCGGTTAGGGTTATGTTTAGGGTTGTTAGGAAAGAGTGAAGACGCAGAGTCCTGTTGAGTGCGGGGTTGCGTAAAGGCTCCCCCAGGGAGTTCAGGTGTACCCAAAGGCTTCCGCTGAGAGCACTTTTTGATGGCAGAAAGTGGCACCGTACGTGTTTTTTCGGGTCTAACTCGGGTTCAGCTTCTTGTTGCGGTTAGGGTTATGTTTAGGGTTGTTAGGAAAGAGTGAAGACGCAGAGTCCTGTTGAGTGTGGGGTTGCGTAAAGGCTCCCCCAGGGAGTTCAGGTGTACCCAAAGGCTTCCGCTGAGAGCACTTTTGGATGGCAGAAAGTGGCACCGTACGTGTTTTTTCGGGTCTAACTCGGGTTCAGCTTCTTGTTGCGGTTAGGGTTATGTTTAGGGTTGTTAGGAAAGAGTGAAGACGCAGAGTCCTGTTGAGTGTGCGGTTGCGTAAAGGCTCCCCCAGGGAGTTCAGGTGTACCCAAAGGCTTCCGCTGAGAGCACTTTTTGATGGCAGAAAGTGGCATCGTACGTGTTTTTTCGGGTCTAATTCGGGTTCAGCTTCTTGTTGCGGTTAGGGTTATGTTTAGGGTTGTTAGGAAAGAGTGAAGACGCAGAGTCCTGTTGAGTGTGGGGTTGCGTAAAGGCTCCCCCAGGGAGTTCAGGTGTACCCAAAGGCTTCCGCTGAGAGCACTTTTTGATGGCAGAAAGTGGCACCGTACGTGTTTTTTCGGGTCTAACTCGGGTTGAGCTTCTTGTTGCGGTTAGGGTTATGTTTAGGGTTGTTAGGAAAGAGTGAAGACGCAGAGTCCTGTTGAGTGTGGGGTTGCGTAAAGGCTCCCCCAGGGAGTTCAGGTGTACCCAAAGGCTTCCGCTGAGAGCACTTTTTGATGGCAGAAAGTGGCACCGTACGTGTTTTTTCGGGTCTAACTCGGGTTGAGCTTCTTGTTGCGGTTAGGGTTATGTTTAGGGTTGTTAGGAAAGAGTGAAGACGCAGAGTCCTGTTGAGTGTGGGGTTGCGTAAAGGCTCCCCCAGGGAGTTCAGGTGTACCCAAAGGCTTCCGCTGAGAGCACTTTTGGATGGCAGAAAGTGGCACCGTACGTGTTTTTTCGGGTCTAACTCGGGTTCAGCTTCTTGTTGCGGTTAGGGTTATGTTTAGGGTTGTTAGGAAAGAGTGAAGACGCAGAGTCCTGTTGAGTGTGGGGTTGCGTAAAGGCTCCCCCAGGGAGTTCAGGTGTACCCAAAGGCTTCCGCTGAGAGCACTTTTTGATGGCAGAAAGTGGCACCGTACGTGTTTTTTCGGGTCTAACTCGGGTTCAGCTTCTTGTTGCGGTTAGGGTTATGTTTAGGGTTGTTAGGAAAGAGTGAAGACGCAGAGTCCTGTTGAGTGTGGGGTTGCGTAAAGGCTCCCCCAGGGAGTTCAGGTGTACCCAAAGGCTTCCGCTGAGAGCACTTTTTGATGGCAGAAAGTGGCACCGTACGTGTTTTTTCGGGTCTAACTCGGGTTCAGCTTCTTGTTGCGGTTAGGGTTATGTTTAGGGTTGTTAGGAAAGAGCGAAGACGCAGAGTCCTGTTGAGTGTGGGGTTGCGTAAAGGCTCCCCCAGGGAGTTCAGGTGTACCCAAAGGCTTCCGCTGAGAGCACTTTTTGATGGCAGAAAGTGGCACCGTACGTGTTTTTTCGGGTCTAACTCGGGTTCAGCTTCTTGTTGCGGTTAGGGTTATGTTTAGGGTTGTTAGGAAAGAGTGAAGACGCAGAGTCCTGTTGAGTGTGGGGTTGCGTAAAGGCTCCCCCAGGGAGTTCACGTGTACCCAAAGGCTTCCGCTGAGAGCACTTTTTGATGGCAGAAAGTGGCACCGTACGTGTTTTTTCGGGTCTAACTCGGGTTCAGCTTCTTGTTGCGGTTAGGGTTATGTTTAGGGTTGTTAGGAAAGAGTGAAGACGCAGAGTCCTGTTGAGTGTGGGGTTGCGTAAAGGCTCCCCCAGGGAGTTCAGGTGTACCCAAAGGCTTCCGCTGAGAGCACTTTTTGATGGCAGAAAGTGGCACCGTACGTGTTTTTTCGGGTCTAACTCGGGTTCAGCTTCTTGTTGCGGTTAGGGTTATGTTTAGGGTTGTTAGGAAAGAGTGAAGACGCAGAGTCCTGTTGAGTGTGGGGTTGCGTAAAGGCTCCCCCAGGGAGTTCAGGTGTACCCAAAGGCTTCCGCTGAGAGCACTTTTTGATGGCAGAAAGTGGCACCGTACGTGTTTTTTCGGGTCTAACTCGGGTTGAGCTTCTTGTTGCGGTTAGGGTTATGTTTAGGGTTGTTAGGAAAGAGTGAAGACGCAGAGTCCTGTTGAGTGTGGGGTTGCGTAAAGGCTCCCCCAGGGAGTTCAGGTGTACCCAAAGGCTTCCGCTGAGAGCACTTTTTGATGGCAGAAAGTGGCACCGTACGTGTTTTTTCGGGTCTAACTCGGGTTCAGCTTCTTGTTGCGGTTAGGGTTATGTTTAGGGTTGTTAGGAAAGAGTGAAGACGCAGAGTCCTGTTGAGTGTGGGGTTGCGTAAAGGCTCCCCCAGGGAGTTCAGGTGTACCCAAAGGCTTCCGCTGAGAGCACTTTTTGATGGCAGAAAGTGGCACCGTACGTGTTTTTTCGGGTCTAACTCGGGTTCAGCTTCTTGTTGCGGTTAGGGTTATGTTTAGGGTTGTTAGGAAAGAGTGAAGACGCAGAGTCCTGTTGAGTGTGGGGTTGCGTAAAGGCTCCCCCAGGGAGTTCAGGTGTACCCAAAGGCTTCCGCTGAGAGCACTTTTGGATGGCAGAAAGTGGCACCGTACGTGTTTTTTTCGGGTCTAACTCGGGTTCAGCTTCTTGTTGCGGTTAGGGTTATGTTAGGGTTGTTAGGAAAGAGCGAAGACGCAGAGTCCTGTTGAGTGTGGGGTTGCGTAAAGGCTCCCCCAGGGAGTTCAGGTGTACCCAAAGGCTTCCGCTGAGAGCACTTTTTGATGGCAGAAAGTGGCACCGTACGTGTTTTTTCGGGTCTAACTCGGGTTCAGCTTCTTGTTGCGGTTAGGGTTATGTTTAGGGTTGTTAGGAAAGAGTGAAGACGCAGAGTCCTGTTGAGTGTGGGGTTGCGTAAAGGCTCCCCCAGGGAGTTCAGGTGTACCCAAAGGCTTCCGCTGAGAGCACTTTTGGATGGCAGAAAGTGGCACCGTACGTGTTTTTTCGGGTCTAACTCGGGTTCAGCTTCTTGTTGCGGTTAGGGTTATGTTTAGGGTTGTTAGGAAAGAGTGAAGACGCAGAGTCCTGTTGAGTGTGGGGTTGCGTAAAGGCTCCCCCAGGGAGTTCACGTGTACCCAAAGGCTTCCGCTGAGAGCACTTTTTGATGGCAGAAAGTGGCACCGTACGTGTTTTTTCGGGTCTAACTCGGGTTGAGCTTCTTGTTGCGGTTAGGGTTATGTTTAGAGTTGTTAGGAAAGAGTGAAGACGCAGAGTCCTGTTGAGTGTGGGGTTGCGTAAAGGCTCCCCCAGGGAGTTCAGGTGTACCCAAAGGCTTCCGCTGAGAGCACTTTTTGATGGCAGAAAGTGGCACCGTACGTGTTTTTTCGGGTCTAACTCGGGTTCAGCTTCTTGTTGCGGTTAGGGTTATGTTTAGGGTTGTTAGGAAAGAGTGAAGACGCAGAGTCCTGTTGAGTGTGGGGTTGCGTAAAGGCTCCCCCAGGGAGTTCAGGTGTACCCAAAGGCTTCCGCTGAGAGCACTTTTTGATGGCAGAAAGTGGCACCGTACGTGTTTTTTCGGGTCTAACTCGGGTTCAGCTTCTTGTTGCGGTTAGGGTTATGTTTAGGGTTGTTAGGAAAGAGCGAAGACGCAGAGTCCTGTTGAGTGTGGGGTTGCGTAAAGGCTCCCCCAGGGAGTTCAGGTGTACCCAAAGGCTTCCGCTGAGAGCACTTTTTGATGGCAGAAAGTGGCACCGTACGTGTTTTTTCGGGTCTAACTCGGGTTCAGCTTCTTGTTGCGGTTAGGGTTATGTTTAGGGTTGTTAGGAAAGAGTGAAGACGCAGAGTCCTGTTGAGTGTGGGGTTGCGTAAAGGCTCCCCCAGGGAGTTCAGGTGTACCCAAAGGCTTCCGCTGAGAGCACTTTTTGATGGCAGAAAGTGGCACCGTACGTGTTTTTTCGGGTCTAACTCGGGTTCAGCTTCTTGTTGCGGTTAGGGTTATGTTTAGGGTTGTTAGGAAAGAGTGAAGACGCAGAGTCCTGTTGAGTGTGGGGTTGCGTAAAGGCTCCCCCAGGGAGTTCAGGTGTACCCAAAGGCTTCCGCTGAGAGCACTTTTTGATGGCAGAAAGTGGCACCGTACGTGTTTTTTCGGGTCTAACTCGGGTTGAGCTTCTTGTTGCGGTTAGGGTTATGTTTAGGGTTGTTAGGAAAGAGTGAAGACGCAGAGTCCTGTTGAGTGTGGGGTTGCGTAAAGGCTCCCCCAGGGAGTTCAGGTGTACCCAAAGGCTTCCGCTGAGAGCACTTTTTGATGGCAGAAAGTGGCACCGTACGTGTTTTTTCGGGTCTAACTCGGGTTCAGCTTCTTGTTGCGGTTAGGGTTATGTTTAGGGTTGTTAGGAAAGAGTGAAGACGCAGAGTCCTGTTGAGTGTGGGGTTGCGTAAAGGCTCCCCCAGGGAGTTCACGTGTACCCAAAGGCTTCCGCTGAGAGCACTTTTTGATGGCAGAAAGTGGCACCGTACGTGTTTTTTCGGGTCTAACTCGGGTTGAGCTTCTTGTTGCGGTTAGGGTTATGTTTAGGGTTGTTAGGAAAGAGTGAAGACGCAGAGTCCTGTTGAGTGTGGGGTTGCGTAAAGGCTCCCCCAGGGAGTTCAGGTGTACCCAAAGGCTTCCGCTGAGAGCACTTTTTGATGGCAGAAAGTGGCACCGTACG
>NW_027663992.1:0-17500 GCF_964034855.1 Anser brachyrhynchus | reverse complement strand
TAGGGTTATGTTTAGGGTTGTTAGGAAAGAGTGAAGACGCAGAGTCCTGTTGAGTGTGGGGTTGCGTAAAGGCTCCCCCAGGGAGTTCAGGTGTACCCAAAGGCTTCCGCTGAGAGCACTTTTTGATGGCAGAAAGTGGCACCGTACGTGTTTTTTCGGGTCTAACTCGGGTTGAGCTTCTTGTTGCGGTTAGGGTTATGTTTAGGGTTGTTAGGAAAGAGTGAAGACGCAGAGTCCTGTTGAGTGTGGGGTTGCGTAAAGGCTCCCCCAGGGAGTTCAGGTGTACCCAAAGGCTTCCGCTGAGAGCACTTTTTGATGGCAGAAAGTGGCACCGTACGTGTTTTTTCGGGTCTAACTCGGGTTCAGCTTCTTGTTGCGGTTAGGGTTATGTTTAGGGTTGTTAGGAAAGAGTGAAGACGCAGAGTCCTGTTGAGTGTGGGGTTGCGTAAAGGCTCCCCCAGGGAGTTCAGGTGTACCCAAAGGCTTCCGCTGAGAGCACTTTTTGATGGCAGAAAGTGGCACCGTACGTGTTTTTTCGGGTCTAACTCGGGTTGAGCTTCTTGTTGCGGTTAGGGTTATGTTTAGGGTTGTTAGGAAAGAGTGAAGACGCAGAGTCCTGTTGAGTGTGGGGTTGTGTAAAGGCTCCCCAAGGGAGTTCAGGTGTTCCCAAAGGCTTCCGCTGAGAGCACTTTTTGATGGCAGAAAGTGGCACCGTACGTGTTTTTTCGGGTCTAACTCGGGTTCAGCTTCTTGTTGCGGTTAGGGTTATGTTTAGGGTTGTTAGGAAAGAGTGAAGACGCAGAGTCCTGTTGAGTGTGGGGTTGCGTAAAGGCTCCCCCAGGGAGTTCAGGTGTACCCAAAGGCTTCCGCTGAGAGCACTTTTTGATGGCAGAAAGTGGCACCGTACGTGTTTTTTCGGGTCTAACTCGGGTTGAGCTTCTTGTTGCGGTTAGGGTTATGTTTAGGGTTGTTAGGAAAGAGTGAAGACGCAGAGTCCTGTTGAGTGTGGGGTTGTGTAAAGGCTCCCCCAGGGAGTTCAGGTGTACCCAAAGGCTTCCGCTGAGAGCACTTTTTGATGGCAGAAAGTGGCACCGTACGTGTTTTTTCGGGTCTAACTCGGGTTCAGCTTCTTGTTGCGGTTAGGGTTATGTTTAGGGTTGTTAGGAAAAAGTGAAGACGCAGAGTCCTGTTGAGTGTGGGGTTGCGTAAAGGCTCCCCCAGGGAGTTCAGGTGTACCCAAAGGCTTCCGCTGAGAGCACTTTTTGATGGCAGAAAGTGGCACCGTACGTGTTTTTTCGGGTCTAACTCGGGTTCAGCTTCTTGTTGCGGTTAGGGTTATGTTTAGGGTTGTTAGGAAAGAGTGAAGACGCAGAGTCCTGTTGAGTGTGGGGTTGCGTAAAGGCTCCCCCAGGGAGTTCAGGTGTACCCAAAGGCTTCCGCTGAGAGCACTTTTTGATGGCAGAAAGTGGCACCGTACGTGTTTTTTCGGGTCTAACTCGGGTTCAGCTTCTTGTTGCGGTTAGGGTTATGTTTAGGGTTGTTAGGAAAGAGTGAAGACGCAGAGTCCTGTTGAGTGCGGGGTTGCGTAAAGGCTCCCCCAGGGAGTTCAGGTGTACCCAAAGGCTTCCGCTGAGAGCACTTTTTGATGGCAGAAAGTGGCACCGTACGTGTTTTTTCGGGTCTAACTCGGGTTCAGCTTCTTGTTGCGGTTAGGGTTATGTTTAGGGTTGTTAGGAAAGAGTGAAGACGCAGAGTCCTGTTGAGTGTGGGGTTGCGTAAAGGCTCCCCCAGGGAGTTCAGGTGTACCCAAAGGCTTCCGCTGAGAGCACTTTTGGATGGCAGAAAGTGGCACCGTACGTGTTTTTTCGGGTCTAACTCGGGTTCAGCTTCTTGTTGCGGTTAGGGTTATGTTTAGGGTTGTTAGGAAAGAGTGAAGACGCAGAGTCCTGTTGAGTGTGGGGTTGCGTAAAGGCTCCCCCAGGGAGTTCAGGTGTACCCAAAGGCTTCCGCTGAGAGCACTTTTGGATGGCAGAAAGTGGCACCGTACGTGTTTTTTCGGGTCTAACTCGGGTTCAGCTTCTTGTTGCGGTTAGGGTTATGTTTAGGGTTGTTAGGAAAGAGTGAAGACGCAGAGTCCTGTTGAGTGTGGGGTTGCGTAAAGGCTCCCCCAGGGAGTTCAGGTGTACCCAAAGGCATCCGCTGAGAGCACTTTTTGATGGCAGAAAGTGGCACCGTACGTGTTTTTTCGGGTCTAACTCGGGTTCAGCTTCTTGTTGCGGTTAGGGTTATGTTTAGGGTTGTTAGGAAAGAGTGAAGACGCAGAGTCCTGTTGAGTGTGGGGTTGCGTAAAGGCTCCCCCAGGGAGTTCAGGTGTACCCAAAGGCTTCCGCTGAGAGCACTTTTTGATGGCAGAAAGTGGCACCGTACGTGTTTTTTCGGGTCTAACTCGGGTTCAGCTTCTTGTTGCGGTTAGGGTTATGTTTAGGGTTGTTAGGAAAGAGTGAAGACGCAGAGTCCTGTTGAGTGTGGGGTTGCGTAAAGGCTCCCCCAGGGAGTTCAGGTGTACCCAAAGGCTTCCGCTGAGAGCACTTTTTGATGGCAGAAAGTGGCACCGTACGTGTTTTTTCGGGTCTAACTCGGGTTCAGCTTCTTGTTGCGGTTAGGGTTATGTTTAGGGTTGTTAGGAAAGAGTGAAGACGCAGAGTCCTGTTGAGTGTGGGGTTGCGTAAAGGCTCCCCCAGGGAGTTCAGGTGTACCCAAAGGCTTCCGCTGAGAGCACTTTTGGATGGCAGAAAGTGGCACCGTACGTGTTTTTTCGGGTCTAACTCGGGTTCAGCTTCTTGTTGCGGTTAGGGTTATGTTTAGGGTTGTTAGGAAAGAGTGAAGACGCAGAGTCCTGTTGAGTGTGGGGTTGCGTAAAGGCTCCCCCAGGGAGTTCAGGTGTACCCAAAGGCTTCCGCTGAGAGCACTTTTGGATGGCAGAAAGTGGCACCGTACGTGTTTTTTCGGGTCTAACTCGGGTTCAGCTTCTTGTTGCGGTTAGGGTTATGTTTAGGGTTGTTAGGAAAGAGTGAAGACTCAGAGTCCTGTTGAGTGTGGGGTTGCGTAAAGGCTCCCCCAGGGAGTTCAGGTGTACCCAAAGGCTTCCGCTGAGAGCACTTTTTGATGGCAGGAAGTGGCACCGTACGTGTTTTTTCGGGTCTAACTCGGGTTCAGCTTCTTGTTGCGGTTAGGGTTATGTTTAGGGTTGTTAGGAAAGAGTGAAGACGCAGAGTCCTGTTGAGTGTGGGGTTGCGTAAAGGCTCCCCCAGGGAGTTCAGGTGTACCCAAAGGCTTCCGCTGAGAGCACTTTTTGATGGCAGAAAGTGGCACCGTACGTGTTTTTTCGGGTCTAACTCGGGTTCAGCTTCTTGTTGCGGTTAGGGTTGTGTTTAGGGTTGTTAGGAAAGAGTGAAGACGCAGAGTCCTGTTGAGTGTGGGGTTGCGTAAAGGCTCCCCCAGGGAGTTCAGGTGTACCCAAAGGCTTCCGCTGAGAGCACTTTTTGATGGCAGAAAGTGGCACCGTACGTGTTTTTTCGGGTCTAACTCGGGTTGAGCTTCTTGTTGCGGTTAGGGTTATGTTTAGGGTTGTTAGGAAAGAGTGAAGACGCAGAGTCCTGTTGAGTGTGGGGTTGCGTAAAGGCTCCCCCAGGGAGTTCAGGTGTACCCAAAGGCTTCCGCTGAGAGCACTTTTTGATGGTAGAAAGTGGCACCGTACGTGTTTTTTCGGGTCTAACTCGGGTTGAGCTTCTTGTTGCGGTTAGGGTTATGTTTAGGGTTGTTAGGAAAGAGTGAAGACGCAGAGTCCTGTTGAGTGTGGGGTTGCGTAAAGGCTCCCCCAGGGAGTTCAGGTGTACCCAAAGGCTTCCGCTGAGAGCACTTTTTGATGGCAGAAAGTGGCACCGTACGTGTTTTTTCGGGTCTAACTCGGGTTCAGCTTCTTGTTGCGGTTAGGGTTATGTTTAGGGTTGTTAGGAAAGAGTGAAGACGCAGAGTCCTGTTGAGTGTGGGGTTGCGTAAAGGCTCCCCCAGGGAGTTCAGGTGTTCCCAAAGGCTTCCGCTGAGAGCACTTTTTGATGGCAGAAAGTGGCACCGTACGTGTTTTTTCGGGTCTAACTCGGGTTCAGCTTCTTGTTGCGGTTAGGGTTATGTTTAGGGTTGTTAGGAAAGAGTGAAGACGCAGAGTCCTGTTGAGTGTGGGGTTGCGTAAAGGCTCCCCCAGGGAGTTCAGGTGTACCCAAAGGCTTCCGCTGAGAGCACTTTTTGATGGCAGAAAGTGGCACCGTACGTGTTTTTTCGGGTCTAACTCGGGTTCAGCTTCTTGTTGCGGTTAGGGTTATGTTTAGGGTTGTTAGGAAAGAGTGAAGACGCAGAGTCCTGTTGAGTGTGGGGTTGCGTAAAGGCTCCCCCAGGGAGTTCAGGTGTACCCAAAGGCTTCCGCTGAGAGCACTTTTTGATGGCAGAAAGTGGCACCGTACGTGTTTTTTCGGGTCTAACTCGGGTTCAGCTTCTTGTTGCGGTTAGGGTTATGTTTAGGGTTGTTAGGAAAGAGTGAAGACGCAGAGTCCTGTTGAGTGTGGGGTTGCGTAAAGGCTCCCCCAGGGAG
Source organism: Anser brachyrhynchus (assembly GCF_964034855.1). Taxonomy (NCBI): domain Eukaryota; kingdom Metazoa; phylum Chordata; class Aves; order Anseriformes; family Anatidae; genus Anser; species Anser brachyrhynchus. The sequence continues at coordinate 12,855 of NW_027663992.1, read as the reverse complement.
TTCAGGTGTACCCAAAGGCTTCCGCTGAGAGCACTTTTTGATGGCAGAAAGTGGCACCGTACGTGTTTTTTCGGGTCTAACTCGGGTTCAGCTTCTTGTTGCGGTTAGGGTTATGTTTAGGGTTGTTAGGAAAGAGTGAAGACTCAGAGTCCTGTTGAGTGTGGGGTTGCGTAAAGGCTCCCCCAGGGAGTTCAGGTGTACCCAAAGGCTTCCGCTGAGAGCACTTTTTGATGGCAGGAAGTGGCACCGTACGTGTTTTTTCGGGTCTAACTCGGGTTGAGCTTCTTGTTGCGGTTAGGGTTATGTTTAGGGTTGTTAGGAAAGAGTGAAGACGCAGAGTCCTGTTGAGTGTGGGGTTGCGTAAAGGCTCCCCCAGGGAGTTCAGGTGTACCCAAAGGCTTCCGCTGAGAGCACTTTTTGATGGCAGAAAGTGGCACCGTACGTGTTTTTTCGGGTCTAACTCGGGTTCAGCTTCTTGTTGCGGTTAGGGTTGTGTTTAGGGTTGTTAGGAAAGAGTGAAGACGCAGAGTCCTGTTGAGTGTGGGGTTGCGTAAAGGCTCCCCCAGGGAGTTCAGGTGTACCCAAAGGCTTCCGCTGAGAGCACTTTTTGATGGCAGAAAGTGGCACCGTACGTGTTTTTTCGGGTCTAACTCGGGTTCAGCTTCTTGTTGCGGTTAGGGTTATGTTTAGGGTTGTTAGGAAAGAGTGAAGACGCAGAGTCCTGTTGAGTGTGGGGTTGCGTAAAGGCTCCCCCAGGGAGTTCAGGTGTACCCAAAGGCTTCCGCTGAGAGCACTTTTTGATGGCAGAAAGTGGCACCGTACGTGTTTTTTCGGGTCTAACTCGGGTTGAGCTTCTTGTTGCGGTTAGGGTTATGTTTAGGGTTGTTAGGAAAGAGTGAAGACGCAGAGTCCTGTTGAGTGTGGGGTTGCGTAAAGGCTCCCCCAGGGAGTTCAGGTGTACCCAAAGGCTTCCGCTGAGAGCACTTTTTGATGGCAGAAAGTGGCACCGTACGTGTTTTTTCGGGTCTAACTCGGGTTCAGCTTCTTGTTGCGGTTAGGGTTATGTTTAGGGTTGTTAGGAAAGAGTGAAGACGCAGAGTCCTGTTGAGTGTGGGGTTGCGTAAAGGCTCCCCCAGGGAGTTCAGGTGTACCCAAAGGCTTCCGCTGAGAGCACTTTTTGATGGCAGAAAGTGGCACCGTACGTGTTTTTTCGGGTCTAACTCGGGTTCAGCTTCTTGTTGCGGTTAGGGTTATGTTTAGGGTTGTTAGGAAAGAGTGAAGACGCAGAGTCCTGTTGAGTGTGGGGTTGCGTAAAGGCTCCCCCAGGGAGTTCAGGTGTACCCAAAGGCTTCCGCTGAGAGCACTTTTTGATGGCAGAAAGTGGCACCGTACGTGTTTTTTCGGGTCTAACTCGGGTTCAGCTTCTTGTTGCGGTTAGGGTTATGTTTAGGGTTGTTAGGAAAGAGTGAAGACGCAGAGTCCTGTTGAGTGTGGGGTTGCGTAAAGGCTCCCCCAGGGAGTTCAGGTGTACCCAAAGGCTTCCGCTGAGAGCACTTTTTGATGGCAGAAAGTGGCACCGTACGTGTTTTTTCGGGTCTAACTCGGGTTGAGCTTCTTGTTGCGGTTAGGGTTATGTTTAGGGTTGTTAGGAAAGAGTGAAGACGCAGAGTCCTGTTGAGTGTGGGGTTGCGTAAAGGCTCCCCCAGGGAGTTCAGGTGTACCCAAAGGCTTCCGCTGAGAGCACTTTTTGATGGCAGAAAGTGGCACCGTACGTGTTTTTTCGGGTCTAACTCGGGTTCAGCTTCTTGTTGCGGTTAGGGTTATGTTTAGGGTTGTTAGGAAAGAGTGAAGACGCAGAGTCCTGTTGAGTGTGGGGTTGCGTAAAGGCTCCCCCAGGGAGTTCAGGTGTACCCAAAGGCTTCCGCTGAGAGCACTTTTTGATGGCAGAAAGTGGCACCGTACGTGTTTTTTCGGGTCTAACTCGGGTTCAGCTTCTTGTTCCGGTTAGGCTTATGTTTAGGGTTGTTAGGAAAGAGTGAAGACGCAGAGTCCTGTTGAGTGTGGGGTTGCGTAAAGGCTCCCCCAGGGAGTTCAGGTGTTCCCAAAGGCTTCCGCTGAGAGCACTTTTTGATGGCAGAAAGTGGCACCGTACGTGTTTTTTCGGGTCTAACTCGGGTTCAGCTTCTTGTTGCGGTCAGGGTTATGTTTAGGGTTGTTAGGAAAGAGTGAAGACACAGAGTCCTGTTGAGTGTGGGGTTGCGTAAAGGCTCCCCCAGGGAGTTCAGGTGTACCCAAAGGCTTCCGCTGAGAGCACTTTTTGATGGCAGAAAGTGGCACCGTACGTGTTTTTTCGGGTCTAACTCGTGTTCAGCTTCTTGTTGCGGTTAGGGTTATGTTTAGGGTTGTTAGGAAAGAGTGAAGACGCAGAGTCCTGTTGAGTGTGGGGTTGCGTAAAGGCTCCCCCAGGGAGTTCAGGTGTACCCAAAGGCTTCCGCTGAGAGCACTTTTGGATGGCAGAAAGTGGCACCGTACGTGTTTTTTCGGGTCTAACTCGGGTTCAGCTTCTTGTTGCGGTTAGGGTTATGTTTAGGGTTGTTAGGAAAGAGTGAAGACGCAGAGTCCTGTTGAGTGTGGGGTTGCGTAAAGGCTCCCCCAGGGAGTTCAGGTGTACCCAAAGGCTTCCGCTGAGAGCACTTTTTGATGGCAGAAAGTGGCACCGTACGTGTTTTTTCGGGTCTAACTCGGGTTCAGCTTCTTGTTGCGGTTAGGGTTATGTTTAGGGTTGTTAGGAAAGAGTGAAGACGCAGAGTCCTGTTGAGTGTGGGGTTGCGTAAAGGCTCCCCCAGGGAGTTCACGTGTACCCAAAGGCTTCCGCTGAGAGCACTTTTTGATGGCAGAAAGTGGCACCGTACGTGTTTTTTCGGGTCTAACTCGGGTTCAGCTTCTTGTTGCGGTTAGGGTTATGTTTAGGGTTGTTAGGAAAGAGTGAAGACGCAGAGTCCTGTTGAGTGTGGGGTTGCGTAAAGGCTCCCCCAGGGAGTTCAGGTGTACCCAAAGGCTTCCGCTGAGAGCACTTTTTGATGGCAGAAAGTGGCACCGTACGTGTTTTTTCGGGTCTAACTCGGGTTGAGCTTCTTGTTGCGGTTAGGGTTATGTTTAGGCTTGTTAGGAAAGAGTGAAGACGCAGAGTCCTGTTGAGTGTGGGGTTGCGTAAAGGCTCCCCCAGGGAGTTCAGGTGTACCCAAAGGCTTCCGCTGAGAGCACTTTTTGATGGCAGAAAGTGGCACCGTACATGTTTTTTCGGGTCTAACTCGGGTTCAGCTTCTTGTTGCGGTTAGGGTTATGTTTAGGGTTGTTAGGAAAGAGTGAAGACGCAGAGTCCTGTTGAGTGTGGGGTTGCGTAAAGGCTCCCCCTAGGGAGTTCAGGTGTACCCAAAGGCTTCCGCTGAGAGCACTTTTTGATGGCAGAAAGTGGCACCGTACGTGTTTTTTCGGGTCTAACTCGGGTTCAGCTTCTTGTTGCGGTTAGGGTTATGTTTAGGGTTGTTAGGAAAGAGTGAAGACGCAGAGTCCTGTTGAGTGTGGGGTTGCGTAAAGGCTCCCCCAGGGAGTTCAGGTGTACCCAAAGGCTTCCGCTGAGAGCACTTTTTGATGGCAGAAAGTGGCACCGTACGTGTTTTTTCGGGTCTAACTCGGGTTCAGCTTCTTGTTGCGGTTAGGGTTATGTTTAGGGTTGTTAGGAAAGAGTGAAGACGCAGAGTCCTGTTGAGTGTGGGGTTGCGTAAAGGCTCCCCCAGGGAGTTCACGTGTACCCAAAGGCTTCCGCTGAGAGCACTTTTTGATGGCAGAAAGTGGCACCGTACGTGTTTTTTCGGGTCTAACTCGGGTTCAGCTTCTTGTTGCGGTTAGGGTTATGTTTAGGGTTGTTAGGAAAGAGTGAAGACGCAGAGTCCTGTTGAGTGTGCGGTTGCGTAAAGGCTCCCCCAGGGAGTTCAGGTGTACCCAAAGGCTTCCGCTGAGAGCACTTTTTGATGGCAGAAAGTGGCACCGTACGTGTTTTTTCGGGTCTAACTCGGGTTCAGCTTCTTGTTGCGGTTAGGGTTATGTTTAGGGTTGTTAGGAAAGAGTGAAGACGCAGAGTCCTGTTGAGTGTGGGGTTGCGTAAAGGCTCCCCCAGGGAGTTCAGGTGTACCCAAAGGCTTCCGCTGAGAGCACTTTTGATGGCAGAAAGTGGCACCGTACGTGTTTTTTCGGGTCTAACTCGGGTTCAGCTTCTTGTTGCGGTTAGGGTTATGTTTAGGGTTGTTAGGAAAGAGTGAAGACGCAGAGTCCTGTTGAGTGTGGGGTTGCGTAAAGGCTCCCCCAGGGAGTTCAGGTGTACCCAAAGGCTTCCGCTGAGAGCACTTTTTGATGGCAGAAAGTGGCACCGTACGTGTTTTTTCGGGTCTAACTCGGGTTCAGCTTCTTGTTGCGGTTAGGGTTATGTTTAGGGTTGTTAGGAAAGAGTGAAGACGCAGAGTCCTGTTGAGTGTGGGGTTGCGTAAAGGCTCCCCCAGGGAGTTCAGGTGTACCCAAAGGCTTCCGCTGAGAGCACTTTTTGATGGCAGAAAGTGGCACCGTACGTGTTTTTTCGGGTCTAACTCGGGTTCAGCTTCTTGTTGCGGTTAGGGTTATGTTTAGGGTTGTTAGGAAAGAGTGAAGACGCAGAGTCCTGTTGAGTGTGGGGTTGCGTAAAGGCTCCCCCAGGGAGTTCAGGTGTACCCAAAGGCTTCCGCTGAGAGCACTTTTTGATGGCAGAAAGTGGCACCGTACGTGTTTTTTCGGGTCTAACTCGGGTTCAGCTTCTTGTTGCGGTTAGGGTTATGTTTAGGGTTGTTAGGAAAGAGTGAAGACGCAGAGTCCTGTTGAGTGTGGGGTTGCGTAAAGGCTCCCCCAGGGAGTTCAGGTGTACCCAAAGGCTTCCGCTGAGAGCACTTTTTGATGGCAGAAAGTGGCACCGTACGTGTTTTTTCGGGTCTAACTCGGGTTCAGCTTCTTGTTGCGGTTAGGGTTATGTTTAGGGTTGTTAGGAAAGAGTGAAGACGCAGAGTCCTGTTGAGTGTGGGGTTGCGTAAAGGCTCCCCCAGGGAGTTCAGGTGTACCCAAAGGCTTCCGCTGAGAGCACTTTTTGATGGCAGAAAGTGGCACCGTACGTGTTTTTTCGGGTCTAACTCGGGTTCAGCTTCTTGTTGCGGTTAGGGTTATGTTTAGGGTTGTTAGGAAAGAGTGAAGACGCAGAGTCCTGTTGAGTGTGGGGTTGCGTAAAGGCTCCCCCAGGGAGTTCAGGTGTACCCAAAGGCTTCCGCTGAGAGCACTTTTGATGGCAGAAAGTGGCACCGTACGTGTTTTTTCGGGTCTAACTCGGGTTCAGCTTCTTGTTGCGGTTAGGGTTATGTTTAGGGTTGTTAGGAAAGAGTGAAGACGCAGAGTCCTGTTGAGTGTGGGGTTGCGTAAAGGCTCCCCCAGGGAGTTCAGGTGTACCCAAAGGCTTCCGCTGAGAGCACTTTTTGATGGCAGAAAGTGGCACCGTACGTGTTTTTTCGGGTCTAACTCGGGTTCAGCTTCTTGTTGCGGTTAGGGTTATGTTTAGGGTTGTTAGGAAAGAGTGAAGACGCAGAGTCCTGTTGAGTGTGGGGTTGCGTAAAGGCTCCCCCAGGGAGTTCAGGTGTACCCAAAGGCTTCCGCTGAGAGCACTTTTGGATGGCAGAAAGTGGCACCGTACGTGTTTTTTCGGGTCTAACTCGGGTTCAGCTTCTTGTTGCGGTTAGGGTTATGTTTAGGGTTGTTAGGAAAGAGTGAAGACGCAGAGTCCTGTTGAGTGTGGGGTTGCGTAAAGGCTCCCCCAGGGAGTTCAGGTGTACCCAAAGGCTTCCGCTGAGAGCACTTTTTGATGGCAGAAAGTGGCACCGTACGTGTTTTTTCGGGTCTAACTCGGGTTCAGCTTCTTGTTGCGGTTAGGGTTATGTTTAGGGTTGTTAGGAAAGAGTGAAGACGCAGAGTCCTGTTGAGTGTGGGGTTGCGTAAAGGCTCCCCCAGGGAGTTCAGGTGTACCCAAAGGCTTCCGCTGAGAGCACTTTTGGATGGCAGAAAGTGGCACCGTACGTGTTTTTTCGGGTCTAACTCGGGTTCAGCTTCTTGTTGCGGTTAGGGTTATGTTTAGGGTTGTTAGGAAAGAGTGAAGACGCAGAGTCCTGTTGAGTGTGGGGTTGCGTAAAGGCTCCCCCAGGGAGTTCAGGTGTACCCAAAGGCTTCCGCTGAGAGCACTTTTTGATGGCAGAAAGTGGCACCGTACGTGTTTTTTCGGGTCTAACTCGGGTTCAGCTTCTTGTTGCGGTTAGGGTTATGTTTAGGGTTGTTAGGAAAGAGTGAAGACGCAGAGTCCTGTTGAGTGTGGGGTTGCGTAAAGGCTCCCCCAGGGAGTTCAGGTGTACCCAAAGGCTTCCGCTGAGAGCACTTTTTGATGGCAGAAAGTGGCACCGTACGTGTTTTTTCGGGTCTAACTCGGGTTCAGCTTCTTGTTGCGGTTAGGGTTATGTTTAGGGTTGTTAGGAAAGAGTGAAGACGCAGAGTCCTGTTGAGTGTGGGGTTGCGTAAAGGCTCCCCCAGGGAGTTCAGGTGTACCCAAAGGCTTCCGCTGAGAGCACTTTTTGATGGCAGAAAGTGGCACCGTACGTGTTTTTTCGGGTCTAACTCGGGTTCAGCTTCTTGTTGCGGTTAGGGTTATGTTTAGGGTTGTTAGGAAAGAGTGAAGACGCAGAGTCCTGTTGAGTGTGGGGTTGCGTAAAGGCTCCCCCAGGGAGTTCACGTGTACCCAAAGGCTTCCGCTGAGAGCACTTTTTGATGGCAGAAAGTGGCACCGTACGTGTTTTTTCGGGTCTAACTCGGGTTCAGCTTCTTGTTGCGGTTAGGGTTATGTTTAGGGTTGTTAGGAAAGAGTGAAGACGCAGAGTCCTGTTGAGTGTGGCGGTTGCGTAAAGGCTCCCCCAGGGAGTTCAGGTGTACCCAAAGGCTTCCGCTGAGAGCACTTTTTGATGGCAGAAAGTGGCACCGTACGTGTTTTTTCGGGTCTAACTCGGGTTCAGCTTCTTGTTGCGGTTAGGGTTATGTTTAGGGTTGTTAGGAAAGAGTGAAGACGCAGAGTCCTGTTGAGTGTGGGGTTGCGTAAAGGCTCCCCCAGGGAGTTCAGGTGTACCCAAAGGCTTCCGCTGAGAGCACTTTTGGATGGCAGAAAGTGGCACCGTACGTGTTTTTTCGGGTCTAACTCGGGTTCAGCTTCTTGTTGCGGTTAGGGTTATGTTTAGGGTTGTTAGGAAAGAGTGAAGACGCAGAGTCCTGTTGAGTGTGGGGTTGCGTAAAGGCTCCCCCAGGGAGTTCAGGTGTACCCAAAGGCTTCCGCTGAGAGCACTTTTTGATGGCAGAAAGTGGCACCGTACGTGTTTTTTCGGGTCTAACTCGGGTTCAGCTTCTTGTTGCGGTTAGGGTTATGTTTAGGGTTGTTAGGAAAGAGTGAAGACGCAGAGTCCTGTTGAGTGTGGGGTTGCGTAAAGGCTCCCCCAGGGAGTTCAGGTGTACCCAAAGGCTTCCGCTGAGAGCACTTTTTGATGGCAGAAAGTGGCACCGTACGTGTTTTTTCGGGTCTAACTCGGGTTCAGCTTCTTGTTGCGGTTAGGGTTATGTTTAGGGTTGTTAGGAAAGAGCGAAGACGCAGAGTCCTGTTGAGTGTGGGGTTGCGTAAAGGCTCCCCCAGGGAGTTCAGGTGTACCCAAAGGCTTCCGCTGAGAGCACTTTTTGATGGCAGAAAGTGGCACCGTACGTGTTTTTTCGGGTCTAACTCGGGTTCAGCTTCTTGTTGCGGTTAGGGTTATGTTTAGGGTTGTTAGGAAAGAGTGAAGACGCAGAGTCCTGTTGAGTGTGGGGTTGCGTAAAGGCTCCCCCAGGGAGTTCAGGTGTACCCAAAGGCTTCCGCTGAGAGCACTTTTTGATGGCAGAAAGTGGCACCGTACGTGTTTTTTCGGGTCTAACTCGGGTTCAGCTTCTTGTTGCGGTTAGGGTTATGTTTAGGGTTGTTAGGAAAGAGTGAAGACGCAGAGTCCTGTTGAGTGTGGGGTTGCGTAAAGGCTCCCCCAGGGAGTTCACGTGTACCCAAAGGCTTCCGCTGAGAGCACTTTTTGATGGCAGAAAGTGGCACCGTACGTGTTTTTTCGGGTCTAACTCGGGTTCAGCTTCTTGTTGCGGTTAGGGTTATGTTTAGGGTTGTTAGGAAAGAGCGAAGACGCAGAGTCCTGTTGAGTGTGGGGTTGCGTAAAGGCTCCCCCAGGGAGTTCAGGTGTACCCAAAGGCTTCCGCTGAGAGCACTTTTTGATGGCAGAAAGTGGCACCGTACGTGTTTTTTCGGGTCTAACTCGGGTTCAGCTTCTTGTTGCGGTTAGGGTTATGTTTAGGGTTGTTAGGAAAGAGTGAAGACGCAGAGTCCTGTTGAGTGTGGGGTTGCGTAAAGGCTCCCCCAGGGAGTTCAGGTGTACCCAAAGGCTTCCGCTGAGAGCACTTTTTGATGGCAGAAAGTGGCACCGTACGTGTTTTTTCGGGTCTAACTCGGGTTCAGCTTCTTGTTGCGGTTAGGGTTATGTTTAGGGTTGTTAGGAAAGAGTGAAGACGCAGAGTCCTGTTGAGTGTGGGGTTGCGTAAAGGCTCCCCCAGGGAGTTCAGGTGTACCCAAAGGCTTCCGCTGAGAGCACTTTTTGATGGCAGAAAGTGGCACCGTACGTGTTTTTTCGGGTCTAACTCGGGTTCAGCTTCTTGTTGCGGTTAGGGTTATGTTTAGGGTTGTTAGGAAAGAGTGAAGACGCAGAGTCCTGTTGAGTGTGGGGTTGCGTAAAGGCTCCCCCAGGGAGTTCAGGTGTACCCAAAGGCTTCCGCTGAGAGCACTTTTTGATGGCAGAAAGTGGCACCGTACGTGTTTTTTCGGGTCTAACTCGGGTTCAGCTTCTTGTTGCGGTTAGGGTTATGTTTAGGGTTGTTAGGAAAGAGTGAAGACGCAGAGTCCTGTTGAGTGTGGGGTTGCGTAAAGGCTCCCCCAGGGAGTTCAGGTGTACCCAAAGGCTTCCGCTGAGAGCACTTTTGGATGGCAGAAAGTGGCACCGTACGTGTTTTTTCGGGTCTAACTCGGGTTCAGCTTCTTGTTGCGGTTAGGGTTATGTTTAGGGTTGTTAGGAAAGAGTGAAGACGCAGAGTCCTGTTGAGTGTGGGGTTGCGTAAAGGCTCCCCCAGGGAGTTCAGGTGTACCCAAAGGCTTCCGCTGAGAGCACTTTTTGATGGCAGAAAGTGGCACCGTACGTGTTTTTTCGGGTCTAACTCGGGTTCAGCTTCTTGTTGCGGTTAGGGTTATGTTTAGGGTTGTTAGGAAAGAGTGAAGACGCAGAGTCCTGTTGAGTGTGGGGTTGCGTAAAGGCTCCCCCAGGGAGTTCAGGTGTACCCAAAGGCTTCCGCTGAGAGCACTTTTTGATGGCAGAAAGTGGCACCGTACGTGTTTTTTCGGGTCTAACTCGGGTTCAGCTTCTTGTTGCGGTTAGGGTTATGTTTAGGGTTGTTAGGAAAGAGTGAAGACGCAGAGTCCTGTTGAGTGTGGGGTTGCGTAAAGGCTCCCCCAGGGAGTTCAGGTGTACCCAAAGGCTTCCGCTGAGAGCACTTTTTGATGGCAGAAAGTGGCACCGTACGTGTTTTTTCGGGTCTAACTCGGGTTCAGCTTCTTGTTGCGGTTAGGGTTATGTTTAGGGTTGTTAGGAAAGAGTGAAGACGCAGAGTCCTGTTGAGTGTGGGGTTGCGTAAAGGCTCCCCCAGGGAGTTCAGGTGTACCCAAAGGCTTCCGCTGAGAGCACTTTTTGATGGCAGAAAGTGGCACCGTACGTGTTTTTTCGGGTCTAACTCGGGTTCAGCTTCTTGTTGCGGTTAGGGTTATGTTTAGGGTTGTTAGGAAAGAGTGAAGACGCAGAGTCCTGTTGAGTGTGGGGTTGCGTAAAGGCTCCCCCAGGGAGTTCAGGTGTACCCAAAGGCTTCCGCTGAGAGCACTTTTTGATGGCAGAAAGTGGCACCGTACGTGTTTTTTCGGGTCTAACTCGGGTTCAGCTTCTTGTTGCGGTTAGGGTTATGTTTAGGGTTGTTAGGAAAGAGTGAAGACGCAGAGTCCTGTTGAGTGTGGGGTTGCGTAAAGGCTCCCCCAGGGAGTTCAGGTGTACCCAAAGGCTTCCGCTGAGAGCACTTTTTGATGGCAGAAAGTGGCACCGTACGTGTTTTTTCGGGTCTAACTCGGGTTCAGCTTCTTGTTGCGGTTAGGGCTTATGTTTAGGGTTGTTAGGAAAGAGTGAAGACGCAGAGTCCTGTTGAGTGTGGGGTTGCGTAAAGGCTCCCCCAGGGAGTTCAGGTGTACCCAAAGGCTTCCGCTGAGAGCACTTTTTGATGGCAGAAAGTGGCACCGTACGTGTTTTTTCGGGTCTAACTCGGGTTCAGCTTCTTGTTGCGGTTAGGGTTATGTTTAGGGTTGTTAGGAAAGAGTGAAGACGCAGAGTCCTGTTGAGTGTGGGGTTGCGTAAAGGCTCCCCCAGGGAGTTCAGGTGTACCCAAAGGCTTCCGCTGAGAGCACTTTTTGATGGCAGAAAGTGGCACCGTACGTGTTTTTTCGGGTCTAACTCGGGTTCAGCTTCTTGTTGCGGTTAGGGTTATGTTTAGGGTTGTTAGGAAAGAGTGAAGACGCAGAGTCCTGTTGAGTGTGGGGTTGCGTAAAGGCTCCCCCAGGGAGTTCAGGTGTACCCAAAGGCTTCCACTGAGAGCACTTTTGGATGGCAGAAAAGTGGCACCGTACGTGTTTTTTCGGGTCTAACTCGGGTTCAGCTTCTTGTTGCGGTTAGGGTTATGTTTAGGGTTGTTAGGAAAGAGTGAAGACGCAGAGTCCTGTTGAGTGTGGGGTTGCGTAAAGGCTCCCCCAGGGAGTTCAGGTGTACCCAAAGGCTTCCGCTGAGAGCACTTTTTGATGGCAGAAAGTGGCACCGTACGTGTTTTTTCGGGTCTAACTCGGGTTCAGCTTCTTGTTGCGGTTAGGGTTATGTTTAGGGTTGTTAGGAAAGAGTGAAGACGCAGAGTCCTGTTGAGTGTGGGGTTGCGTAAAGGCTCCCCCAGGGAGTTCAGGTGTTCCCAAAGGCTTCCGCTGAGAGCACTTTTGATGGCAGAAAGTGGCACCGTACGTGTTTTTTCGGGTCTAACTCGGGTTCAGCTTCTTGTTGCGGTTAGGGTTATGTTTAGGGTTGTTAGGAAAGAGTGAAGACGCAGAGTCCTGTTGAGTGTGGGGTTGCGTAAAGGCTCCCCCAGGGAGTTCAGGTGTACCCAAAGGCTTCCGCTGAGAGCACTTTTGGATGGCAGAAAGTGGCACCGTACGTGTTTTTTCGGGTCTAACTCGGGTTCAGCTTCTTGTTGCGGTTAGGGTTATGTTTAGGGTTGTTAGGAAAGAGTGAAGACGCAGAGTCCTGTTGAGTGTGGGGTTGCGTAAAGGCTCCCCCAGGGAGTTCAGGTGTACCCAAAGGCTTCCGCTGAGAGCACTTTTGGATGGCAGAAAGTGGCACCGTACGTGTTTTTTCGGGTCTAACTCGGGTTCAGCTTCTTGTTGCGGTTAGGGTTATGTTTAGGGTTGTTAGGAAAGAGTGAAGACGCAGAGTCCTGTTGAGTGCGGGGTTGCGTAAAGGCTCCCCCAGGGAGTTCAGGTGTACCCAAAGGCTTCCGCTGAGAGCACTTTTGGATGGCAGAAAGTGGCACCGTACGTGTTTTTTCGGGTCTAACTCGGGTTCAGCTTCTTGTTGCGGTTAGGGTTATGTTTAGGGTTGTTAGGAAAGAGTGAAGACGCAGAGTCCTGTTGAGTGTGGGGTTGCGTAAAGGCTCCCCCAGGGAGTTCACGTGTACCCAAAGGCTTCCGCTGAGAGCACTTTTTGATGGCAGAAAGTGGCACCGTACGTGTTTTTTCGGGTCTAACTCGGGTTCAGCTTCTTGTTGCGGTTAGGGTTATGTTTAGGGTTGTTAGGAAAGAGTGAAGACGCAGAGTCCTGTTGAGTGTGCGGTTGCGTAAAGGCTCCCCCAGGGAGTTCAGGTGTACCCAAAGGCTTCCGCTGAGAGCACTTTTTGATGGCAGAAAGTGGCACCGTACGTGTTTTTTCGGGTCTAACTCGGGTTCAGCTTCTTGTTGCGGTTAGGGTTATGTTTAGGGTTGTTAGGAAAGAGTGAAGACGCAGAGTCCTGTTGAGTGTGGGGTTGCGTAAAGGCTCCCCCAGGGAGTTCACGGTGTACCCAAAGGCTTCCGCTGAGAGCACTTTTTGATGGCAGAAAGTGGCACCGTACGTGTTTTTTCGGGTCTAACTCGGGTTGAGCTTCTTGTTGCGGTTAGGGTTATGTTTAGGGTTGTTAGGAAAGAGTGAAGACGCAGAGTCCTGTTGAGTGTGGGGTTGCGTAAAGGCTCCCCCAGGGAGTTCAGGTGTACCCAAAGGCTTCCGCTGAGAGCACTTTTTGATGGCAGAAAGTGGCACCGTACGTGTTTTTTCGGGTCTAACTCGGGTTCAGCTTCTTGTTGCGGTTAGGGTTATGTTTAGGGTTGTTAGGAAAGAGTGAAGACGCAGAGTCCTGTTGAGTGTGGGGTTGCGTAAAGGCTCCCCCAGGGAGTTCAGGTGTACCCAAAGGCTTCCGCTGAGAGCACTTTTTGATGGCAGAAAGTGGCACCGTACGTGTTTTTTCGGGTCTAACTCGGGTTCAGCTTCTTGTTGCGGTTAGGGTTATGTTTAGAGT
>NW_027663993.1:47500-58931 GCF_964034855.1 Anser brachyrhynchus | reverse complement strand
CGGTTAGGGTTATGTTTAGGGTTGTTAGGAAAGAGTGAAGACGCAGAGTCCTGTTGAGTGTGGGTTGCGTAAAGGCTCCCCCAGGGAGTTCACGTGTACCCAAAGGCTTCCGCTGAGAGCACTTTTTGATGGCAGAAAGTGGCACCGTACGTGTTTTTTCGGGTCTAACTCGGGTTCAGCTTCTTGTTGCGGTTAGGGTTATGTTTAGGGTTGTTAGGAAAGAGTGAAGACGCAGAGTCCTGTTGAGTGTGGGGGTTGCGTAAAGGCTCCCCCAGGGAGTTCAGGTGTAACCCAAAGGCTTCCGCTGAGAGCACTTTTTGATGGCAGAAAGTGGCACCGTACGTGTTTTTTTCGGGTCTAACTCGGGTTGAGCTTCTTGTTGCGGTTAGGGTTATGTTTAGGGTTGTTAGGAAAGAGTGAAGACGCAGAGTCCTGTTGAGTGTGGGGTTGCGTAAAGGCTCCCCCAGGGAGTTCACGTGTACCCAAAGGCTTCCGCTGAGAGCACTTTTTGATGGCAGAAAGTGGCACCGTACGTGTTTTTTTCGGGTCTAACTCGGGTTCAGCTTCTTGTTGCGGTTAGGGTTATGTTTAGGGTTGTTAGGAAAGAGTGAAGACGCAGAGTCCTGTTGAGTGTGGGGTTGCGTAAAGGCTCCCCCAGGGAGTTCAGGTGTACCCAAAGGCTTCCGCTGAGAGCACTTTTTGATGGCAGAAAGTGGCACCGTACGTGTTTTTTCGGGTCTAACTCGGGTTGAGCTTCTTGTTGCGGTTAGGGTTATGTTTAGGGTTGTTAGGAAAGAGTGAAGACGCAGAGTCCTGTTGAGTGTGGGGTTGCGTAAAGGCTCCCCCAGGGAGTTCACGGTGTACCCAAAGGCTTCCGCTGAGAGCACTTTTTGATGGCAGAAAGTGGCACCGTACGTGTTTTTTCGGGTCTAACTCGGGTTCAGCTTCTTGTTGCGGTTAGGGTTATGTTTAGGGTTGTTAGGAAAGAGTGAAGACGCAGAGTCCTGTTGAGTGTGGGGTTGCGTAAAGGCTCCCCCAGGGAGTTCAGGTGTACCCAAAGGCTTCCGCTGAGAGCACTTTTTGATGGCAGAAAGTGGCACCGTACGTGTTTTTTCGGGTCTAACTCGGGTTCAGCTTCTTGTTGCGGTTAGGGTTATGTTTAGGGTTGTTAGGAAAGAGTGAAGACGCAGAGTCCTGTTGAGTGTGGGTTGCGTAAAGGCTCCCCCAGGGAGTTCAGGTGTACCCAAAGGCTTCCGCTGAGAGCACTTTTTGATGGCAGAAAGTGGCACCGTACGTGTTTTTTCGGGTCTAACTCGGGTTCAGCTTCTTGTTGCGGTTAGGGTTATGTTTAGGGTTGTTAGGAAAGAGTGAAGACGCAGAGTCCTGTTGAGTGTGGGGTTGCGTAAAGGCTCCCCCAGGGAGTTCAGGTGTACCCAAAGGCTTCCGCTGAGAGCACTTTTTGATGGCAGAAAGTGGCACCGTACGTGTTTTTTCGGGTCTAACTCGGGTTCAGCTTCTTGTTGCGGTTAGGGTTATGTTTAGGGTTGTTAGGAAAGAGTGAAGACGCAGAGTCCTGTTGAGTGTGGGGTTGCGTAAAGGCTCCCCCAGGGAGTTCAGGTGTACCCAAAGGCTTCCGCTGAGAGCACTTTTTGATGGCAGAAAGTGGCACCGTACGTGTTTTTTCGGGTCTAACTCGGGTTCAGCTTCTTGTTGCGGTTAGGGTTATGTTTAGGGTTGTTAGGAAAGAGTGAAGACGCAGAGTCCTGTTGAGTGTGGGGTTGCGTAAAGGCTCCCCCAGGGAGTTCAGGTGTACCCAAAGGCTTCCGCTGAGAGCACTTTTTGATGGCAGAAAGTGGCACCGTACGTGTTTTTTCGGGTCTAACTCGGGTTCAGCTTCTTGTTGCGGTTAGGGTTATGTTTAGGGTTGTTAGGAAAGAGTGAAGACGCAGAGTCCTGTTGAGTGTGGGGTTGCGTAAAGGCTCCCCCAGGGAGTTCAGGTGTACCCAAAGGCTTCCGCTGAGAGCACTTTTTGATGGCAGAAAGTGGCACCGTACGTGTTTTTTCGGGTCTAACTCGGGTTCAGCTTCTTGTTGCGGTTAGGGTTATGTTTAGGGTTGTTAGGAAAGAGTGAAGACGCAGAGTCCTGTTGAGTGTGGGGTTGCGTAAAGGCTCCCCCAGGGAGTTCAGGTGTACCCAAAGGCTTCCGCTGAGAGCACTTTTTGATGGCAGAAAGTGGCACCGTACGTGTTTTTTCGGGTCTAACTCGGGTTCAGCTTCTTGTTGCGGTTAGGGTTATGTTTAGGGTTGTTAGGAAAGAGTGAAGACGCAGAGTCCTGTTGAGTGTGGGGTTGCGTAAAGGCTCCCCCAGGGAGTTCAGGTGTACCCAAAGGCTTCCGCTGAGAGCACTTTTTGATGGCAGAAAGTGGCACCGTACGTGTTTTTTCGGGTCTAACTCGGGTTCAGCTTCTTGTTGCGGTTAGGGTTATGTTTAGGGTTGTTAGGAAAGAGTGAAGACGCAGAGTCCTGTTGAGTGTGGGGTTGCGTAAAGGCTCCCCCAGGGAGTTCAGGTGTACCCAAAGGCTTCCGCTGAGAGCACTTTTTGATGGCAGAAAGTGGCACCGTACGTGTTTTTTCGGGTCTAACTCGGGTTCAGCTTCTTGTTGCGGTTAGGGTTATGTTTAGGGTTGTTAGGAAAGAGTGAAGACGCAGAGTCCTGTTGAGTGTGGGGTTGCGTAAAGGCTCCCCCAGGGAGTTCAGGTGTACCCAAAGGCTTCCGCTGAGAGCACTTTTTGATGGCAGAAAGTGGCACCGTACGTGTTTTTTCGGGTCTAACTCGGGTTCAGCTTCTTGTTGCGGTTAGGGTTATGTTTAGGGTTGTTAGGAAAGAGTGAAGACGCAGAGTCCTGTTGAGTGTGGGGTTGCGTAAAGGCTCCCCAGGGAGTTCAGGTGTACCCAAAGGCTTCCGCTGAGAGCACTTTTTGATGGCAGAAAGTGGCACCGTACGTGTTTTTTCGGGTCTAACTCGGGTTCAGCTTCTTGTTGCGGTTAGGGTTATGTTTAGGGTTGTTAGGAAAGAGTGAAGACGCAGAGTCCTGTTGAGTGTGGGGTTGCGTAAAGGCTCCCCCAGGGAGTTCAGGTGTACCCAAAGGCTTCCGCTGAGAGCACTTTTTGATGGCAGAAAGTGGCACCGTACGTGTTTTTTCGGGTCTAACTCGGGTTCAGCTTCTTGTTGCGGTTAGGGTTATGTTTAGGGTTGTTAGGAAAGAGTGAAGACGCAGAGTCCTGTTGAGTGTGGGGTTGCGTAAAGGCTCCCCCAGGGAGTTCAGGTGTACCCAAAGGCTTCCGCTGAGAGCACTTTTTGATGGCAGAAAGTGGCACCGTACGTGTTTTTTCGGGTCTAACTCGGGTTCAGCTTCTTGTTGCGGTTAGGGTTATGTTTAGGGTTGTTAGGAAAGAGTGAAGACGCAGAGTCCTGTTGAGTGTGGGGTTGCGTAAAGGCTCCCCCAGGGAGTTCAGGTGTACCCAAAGGCTTCCGCTGAGAGCACTTTTTGATGGCAGAAAGTGGCACCGTACGTGTTTTTTCGGGTCTAACTCGGGTTCAGCTTCTTGTTGCGGTTAGGGTTATGTTTAGGGTTGTTAGGAAAGAGTGAAGACGCAGAGTCCTGTTGAGTGTGGGGTTGCGTAAAGGCTCCCCCAGGGAGTTCAGGTGTACCCAAAGGCTTCCGCTGAGAGCACTTTTTGATGGCAGAAAGTGGCACCGTACGTGTTTTTTCGGGTCTAACTCGGGTTCAGCTTCTTGTTGCGGTTAGGGTTATGTTTAGGGTTGTTAGGAAAGAGTGAAGACGCAGAGTCCTGTTGAGTGTGGGGTTGCGTAAAGGCTCCCCCAGGGAGTTCAGGTGTACCCAAAGGCTTCCGCTGAGAGCACTTTTTGATGGCAGAAAGTGGCACCGTACGTGTTTTTTTCGGGTCTAACTCGGGTTCAGCTTCTTGTTGCGGTTAGGGTTATGTTTAGGGTTGTTAGGAAAGAGTGAAGACGCAGAGTCCTGTTGAGTGTGGGGTTGCGTAAAGGCTCCCCCAGGGAGTTCAGGTGTACCCAAAGGCTTCCGCTGAGAGCACTTTTTGATGGCAGAAAGTGGCACCGTACGTGTTTTTTCGGGTCTAACTCGGGTTCAGCTTCTTGTTGCGGTTAGGGTTATGTTTAGGGTTGTTAGGAAAGAGTGAAGACGCAGAGTCCTGTTGAGTGTGAGGTTGCGTAAAGGCTCCCCCAGGGAGTTCAGGTGTACCCAAAGGCTTCCGCTGAGAGCACTTTTTGATGGCAGAAAGTGGCACCGTACGTGTTTTTTCGGGTCTAACTCGGGTTCAGCTTCTTGTTGCGGTTAGGGTTATGTTTAGGGTTGTTAGGAAAGAGTGAAGACGCAGAGTCCTGTTGAGTGTGAGGTTGCGTAAAGGCTCCCCCAGGGAGTTCAGGTGTACCCAAAGGCTTCCGCTGAGAGCACTTTTTGATGGCAGAAAGTGGCACCGTACGTGTTTTTTCGGGTCTAACTCGGGTTCAGCTTCTTGTTGCGGTTAGGGTTATGTTTAGGGTTGTTAGGAAAGAGTGAAGACGCAGAGTCCTGTTGAGTGTGGGGTTGCGTAAAGGCTCCCCCAGGGAGTTCAGGTGTACCCAAAGGCTTCCGCTGAGAGCACTTTTGGATGGCAGAAAGTGGCACCGTACGTGTTTTTTCGGGTCTAACTCGGGTTCAGCTTCTTGTTGCGGTTAGGGTTATGTTTAGGGTTGTTAGGAAAGAGTGAAGACGCAGAGTCCTGTTGAGTGTGGGGTTGCGTAAAGGCTCCCCAGGGAGTTCAGGTGTACCCAAAGGCTTCCGCTGAGAGCACTTTTGGATGGCAGAAAGTGGCACCGTACGTGTTTTTTCGGGTCTAACTCGGGTTCAGCTTCTTGTTGCGGTTAGGGTTATGTTTAGGGTTGTTAGGAAAGAGTGAAGACGCAGAGTCCTGTTGAGTGTGGGGTTGCGTAAAGGCTCCCCCAGGGAGTTCAGGTGTACCCAAAGGCTTCCGCTGAGAGCACTTTTGATGGCAGAAAGTGGCACCGTACGTGTTTTTTCGGGTCTAACTCGGGTTCAGCTTCTTGTTGCGGTTAGGGTTATGTTTAGGGTTGTTAGGAAAGAGTGAAGACGCAGAGTCCTGTTGAGTGTGGGGTTGCGTAAAGGCTCCCCCAGGGAGTTCAGGTGTACCCAAAGGCTTCCGCTGAGAGCACTTTTTGATGGCAGAAAGTGGCACCGTACGTGTTTTTTCGGGTCTAACTCGGGTTCAGCTTCTTGTTGCGGTTAGGGTTATGTTTAGGGTTGTTAGGAAAGAGTGAAGACGCAGAGTCCTGTTGAGTGTGGGGTTGCGTAAAGGCTCCCCCAGGGAGTTCAGGTGTACCCAAAGGCTTCCGCTGAGAGCACTTTTTGATGGCAGAAAGTGGCACCGTACGTGTTTTTTCGGGTCTAACTCGGGTTCAGCTTCTTGTTGCGGTTAGGGTTATGTTTAGGGTTGTTAGGAAAGAGTGAAGACGCAGAGTCCTGTTGAGTGTGGGGTTGCGTAAAGGCTCCCCCAGGGAGTTCAGGTGTACCCAAAGGCTTCCGCTGAGAGCACTTTTTGATGGCAGAAAGTGGCACCGTACGTGTTTTTTCGGGTCTAACTCGGGTTCAGCTTCTTGTTGCGGTTAGGGTTATGTTTAGGGTTGTTAGGAAAGAGTGAAGACGCAGAGTCCTGTTGAGTGTGGGGTTGCGTAAAGGCTCCCCCAGGGAGTTCAGGTGTACCCAAAGGCTTCCGCTGAGAGCACTTTTTGATGGCAGAAAGTGGCACCGTACGTGTTTTTTCGGGTCTAACTCGGGTTCAGCTTCTTGTTGCGGTTAGGGTTATGTTTAGGGTTGTTAGGAAAGAGTGAAGACGCAGAGTCCTGTTGAGTGTGGGGTTGCGTAAAGGCTCCCCCAGGGAGTTCAGGTGTACCCAAAGGCTTCCGCTGAGAGCACTTTTTGATGGCAGAAAGTGGCACCGTACGTGTTTCTTCGGGTCTAACTCGGGTTCAGCTTCTTGTTGCGGTTAGGGTTATGTTTAGGGTTGTTAGGAAAGAGTGAAGACGCAGAGTCCTGTTGAGTGTGGGGTTGCGTAAAGGCTCCCCCAGGGAGTTCAGGTGTACCCAAAGGCTTCCGCTGAGAGCACTTTTTGATGGCAGAAAGTGGCACCGTACGTGTTTTTTCGGGTCTAACTCGGGTTGAGCTTCTTGTTGCGGTTAGGGTTATGTTTAGGGTTGTTAGGAAAGAGTGAAGACGCAGAGTCCTGTTGAGTGTGGGGTTGTGTAAAGGCTCCCCCAGGGAGTTCAGGTGTACCCAAAGGCTTCCGCTGAGAGCACTTTTTGATGGCAGAAAGTGGCACCGTACGTGTTTTTTCGGGTCTAACTCGGGTTCAGCTTCTTGTTGCGGTTAGGGTTATGTTTAGGGTTGTTAGGAAAGAGTGAAGACGCAGAGTCCTGTTGAGTGTGGGGTTGTGTAAAGGCTCCCCCAGGGAGTTCAGGTGTACCCAAAGGCTTCCGCTGAGAGCACTTTTGGATGGCAGAAAGTGGCACCGTACGTGTTTTTTCGGGTCTAACTCGGGTTGAGCTTCTTGTTCCTGTTAGGGTTATGTTTAGGGTTGTTAGGAAAGAGTGAAGACGCAGAGTCCTGTTGAGTGTGGGGTTGCGTAAAGGCTCCCCCAGGGAGTTCAGGTGTACCCAAAGGCTTCCGCTGAGAGCACTTTTT
Source organism: Anser brachyrhynchus (assembly GCF_964034855.1). Taxonomy (NCBI): domain Eukaryota; kingdom Metazoa; phylum Chordata; class Aves; order Anseriformes; family Anatidae; genus Anser; species Anser brachyrhynchus. Next base: position 52,152 of record NW_027663993.1, on the reverse strand, counting down.
GATGGCAGAAAGTGGCACCGTACGTGTTTTTTCGGGTCTAACTCGGGTTCAGCTTCTTGTTGCGGTTAGGGTTATGTTTAGGGTTGTTAGGAAAGAGTGAAGACGCAGAGTCCTGTTGAGTGTGAGGTTGCGTAAAGGCTCCCCCAGGGAGTTCAGGTGTACCCAAAGGCTTCCGCTGAGAGCACTTTTTGATGGCAGAAAGTGGCACCGTACGTGTTTTTTCGGGTCTAACTCGGGTTCAGCTTCTTGTTGCGGTTAGGGTTATGTTTAGGGTTGTTAGGAAAGAGTGAAGACGCAGAGTCCTGTTGAGTGTGAGGTTGCGTAAAGGCTCCCCCAGGGAGTTCAGGTGTACCCAAAGGCTTCCGCTGAGAGCACTTTTGGATGGCAGAAAGTGGCACCGTACGTGTTTTTTCGGGTCTAACTCGGGTTCAGCTTCTTGTTGCGGTTAGGGTTATGTTTAGGGTTGTTAGGAAAGAGTGAAGACGCAGAGTCCTGATGACTGTGCGGTTGCATAAAGGCTCCCCCAGGGAGTTCAGGTGTACCCAAAGGCTTCCGCTGAGAGCACTTTTGGATGGCAGAAAGTGGCACCGTACGTGTTTTTTCGGGTCTAACTCGGGTTCAGCTTCTTGTTGCGGTTAGGGTTATGTTTAGGGTTGTTAGGAAAGAGCGAAGACGCAGAGTCCTGTTGAGTGTGGGGTTGCGTAAAGGCTCCCCCAGGGAGTTCAGGTGTACCCAAAGGCTTCCGCTGAGAGCACTTTTTGATGGCAGAAAGTGGCACCGTACGTGTTTTTTCGGGTCTAACTCGGGTTCAGCTTCTTGTTGCGGTTAGGGTTATGTTTAGGGTTGTTAGGAAAGAGTGAAGACGCAGAGTCCTGTTGAGTGTGGGGTTGCGTAAAGGCTCCCCCAGGGAGTTCAGGTGTACCCAAAGGCTTCCGCTGAGAGCACTTTTGGATGGCAGAAAGTGGCACCGTACGTGTTTTTTCGGGTCTAACTCGGGTTCAGCTTCTTGTTGCGGTTAGGGTTATGTTTAGGGTTGTTAGGAAAGAGTGAAGACGCAGAGTCCTGTTGAGTGTGGGGTTGCGTAAAGGCTCCCCCAGGGAGTTCAGGTGTACCCAAAGGCTTCCGCTGAGAGCACTTTTGGATGGCAGAAAGTGGCACCGTACGTGTTTTTTCGGGTCTAACTCGGGTTGAGCTTCTTGTTCCTGTTAGGGTTATGTTTAGGGTTGTTAGGAAAGAGTGAAGACGCAGAGTCCTGTTGAGTGTGGGGTTGCGTAAAGGCTCCCCCAGGGAGTTCAGGTGTACCCAAAGGCTTCCGCTGAGAGCACTTTTTGATGGCAGAAAGTGGCACCGTACGTGTTTTTTCGGGTCTAACTCGGGTTCAGCTTCTTGTTGCGGTTAGGGTTATGTTTAGGGTTGTTAGGAAAGAGTGAAGACGCAGAGTCCTGTTGAGTGTGGGGTTGCGTAAAGGCTCCCCCAGGGAGTTCAGGTGTACCCAAAGGCTTCCGCTGAGAGCACTTTTTGATGGCAGAAAGTGGCACCGTACGTGTTTTTTCGGGTCTAACTCGGGTTCAGCTTCTTGTTGCGGTTAGGGTTATGTTTAGGGTTGTTAGGAAAGAGTGAAGACGCAGAGTCCTGTTGAGTGTGGGGTTGCGTAAAGGCTCCCCCAGGGAGTTCAGGTGTACCCAAAGGCTTCCGCTGAGAGCACTTTTTGATGGCAGAAAGTGGCACCGTACGTGTTTTTTCGGGTCTAACTCGGGTTCAGCTTCTTGTTGCGGTTAGGGTTATGTTTAGGGTTGTTAGGAAAGAGTGAAGACGCAGAGTCCTGTTGAGTGTGGGGTTGCGTAAAGGCTCCCCCAGGGAGTTCAGGTGTACCCAAAGGCTTCCGCTGAGAGCACTTTTTGATGGCAGAAAGTGGCACCGTACGTGTTTTTTCGGGTCTAACTCGGGTTCAGCTTCTTGTTGCGGTTAGGGTTATGTTTAGGGTTGTTAGGAAAGAGTGAAGACGCAGAGTCCTGTTGAGTGTGGGGTTGCGTAAAGGCTCCCCCAGGGAGTTCAGGTGTACCCAAAGGCTTCCGCTGAGAGCACTTTTTGATGGCAGAAAGTGGCACCGTACGTGTTTTTTCGGGTCTAACTCGGGTTCAGCTTCTTGTTGCGGTTAGGGTTATGTTTAGGGTTGTTAGGAAAGAGCGAAGACGCAGAGTCCTGTTGAGTGTGGGGTTGCGTAAAGGCTCCCCCAGGGAGTTCAGGTGTACCCAAAGGCTTCCGCTGAGAGCACTTTTTGATGGCAGAAAGTGGCACCGTACGTGTTTTTTCGGGTCTAACTCGGGTTCAGCTTCTTGCTGCGGTTAGGGTTATGTTTAGGGTTGTTAGGAAAGAGTGAAGACGCAGAGTCCTGTTGAGTGTGGGGTTGCGTAAAGGCTCCCCCAGGGAGTTCACGTGTACCCAAAGGCTTCCGCTGAGAGCACTTTTTGATGGCAGAAAGTGGCACCGTACGTGTTTTTTCGGGTCTAACTCGGGTTCAGCTTCTTGTTGCGGTTAGGGTTACGTTTAGGGTTGTTAGGAAAGAGTGAAGACGCAGAGTCCTGTTGAGTGTGGGGTTGCGTAAAGGCTCCCCCAGGGAGTTCAGGTGTACCCAAAGGCTTCCGCTGAGAGCACTTTTTGATGGCAGAAAGTGGCACCGTACGTGTTTTTTCGGGTCTAACTCGGGTTCAGCTTCTTGTTGCGGTTAGGGTTATGTTTAGGGTTGTTAGGAAAGAGTGAAGACGCAGAGTCCTGTTGAGTGTGGGGTTGCGTAAAGGCTCCCCCAGGGAGTTCAGGTGTACCCAAAGGCTTCCGCTGAGAGCACTTTTTGATGGCAGAAAGTGGCACCGTACGTGTTTTTTCGGGTCTAACTCGGGTTCAGCTTCTTGTTGCGGTTAGGGTTATGTTTAGGGTTGTTAGGAAAGAGTGAAGACGCAGAGTCCTGTTGAGTGTGGGGTTGCGTAAAGGCTCCCCCAGGGAGTTCAGGTGTACCCAAAGGCTTCCGCTGAGAGCACTTTTTGATGGCAGAAAGTGGCACCGTACGTGTTTTTTCGGGTCTAACTCGGGTTCAGCTTCTTGTTGCGGTTAGGGTTATGTTTAGGGTTGTTAGGAAAGAGTGAAGACGCAGAGTCCTGTTGAGTGTGGGGTTGCGTAAAGGCTCCCCCAGGGAGTTCAGGTGTACCCAAAGGCTTCCGCTGAGAGCACTTTTTGATGGCAGAAAGTGGCACCGTACGTGTTTTTTCGGGTCTAACTCGGGTTCAGCTTCTTGTTGCGGTTAGGGTTATGTTTAGGGTTGTTAGGAAAGAGTGAAGACGCAGAGTCCTGTTGAGTGTGGGGTTGCGTAAAGGCTCGCCCCAAGGGAGTTCAGGTGTACCCAAAGGCTTCCGCTGAGAGCACTTTTTGATGGCAGAAAGTGGCACCGTACGTGTTTTTTCGGGTCTAACTCGGGTTCAGCTTCTTGTTGCGGTTAGGGTTATGTTTAGGGTTGTTAGGAAAGAGTGAAGACGCAGAGTCCTGTTGAGTGTGGGGTTGCGTAAAGGCTCCCCCAGGGAGTTCAGGTGTACCCAAAGGCTTCCGCTGAGAGCACTTTTTGATGGCAGAAAGTGGCACCGTACGTGTTTTTTCGGGTCTAACTCGGGTTCAGCTTCTTGTTGCGGTTAGGGTTATGTTTAGGGTTGTTAGGAAAGAGTGAAGACGCAGAGTCCTGTTGAGTGTGGGGTTGCGTAAAGGCTCCCCCAGGGAGTTCAGGTGTACCCAAAGGCTTCCGCTGAGAGCACTTTTTGATGGCAGAAAGTGGCACCGTACGTGTTTTTTCGGGTCTAACTCGGGTTGAGCTTCTTGTTGCGGTTAGGGTTATGTTTAGGGTTGTTAGGAAAGAGTGAAGACGCAGAGTCCTGTTGAGTGTGGGGTTGCGTAAAGGCTCCCCCAGGGAGTTCAGGTGTTCCCAAAGGCTTCCGCTGAGAGCACTTTTTGATGGCAGAAAGTGGCACCGTACGTGTTTTTTCGGGTCTAACTCGGGTTCAGCTTCTTGTTGCGGTTAGGGTTATGTTTAGGGTTGTTAGGAAAGAGCGAAGACGCAGAGTCCTGTTGAGTTTGGGGTTGCGTAAAGGCTCCCCCAGGGAGTTCAGGTGTACCCAAAGGCTTCCGCTGAGAGCACTTTTTGATGGCAGAAAGTGGCACCGTACGTGTTTTTTCGGGTCTAACTCGGGTTCAGCTTCTTGTTGCGGTTAGGGTTATGTTTAGGGTTGTTAGGAAAGAGTGAAGACGCAGAGTCCTGTTGAGTGTGGGGTTGCGTAAAGGCTCCCCCAGGGAGTTCAGGTGTACCCAAAGGCTTCCGCTGAGAGCACTTTTTGATGGCAGAAAGTGGCACCGTACGTGTTTTTTCGGGTCTAACTCGGGTTCAGCTTCTTGTTGCGGTTAGGGTTATGTTTAGGGTTGTTAGGAAAGAGTGAAGACGCAGAGTCCTGTTGAGTGTGGGGTTGCGTAAAGGCTCCGCCAGGGAGTTCAGGTGTACCCAAAGGCTTCCGCTGAGAGCACTTTTTGATGGCAGAAAGTGGCACCGTACGTGTTTTTTCGGGTCTAACTCGGGTTCAGCTTCTTGTTGCGGTTAGGGTTATGTTTAGGGTTGTTAG
>NW_027663993.1:27500-42500 GCF_964034855.1 Anser brachyrhynchus | reverse complement strand
GCCAGGGAGTTCAGGTGTACCCAAAGGCTTCCGCTGAGAGCACTTTTTGATGGCAGAAAGTGGCACCGTACGTGTTTTTTCGGGTCTAACTCGGGTTCAGCTTCTTGTTGCGGTTAGGGTTATGTTTAGGGTTGTTAGGAAAGAGCGAAGACGCAGAGTCCTGTTGAGTGTGGGGTTGCGTAAAGGCTCCCCCAGGGAGTTCAGGTGTACCCAAAGGCTTCCGCTGAGAGCACTTTTTGATGGCAGAAAGTGGCACCGTACGTGTTTTTTCGGGTCTAACTCGGGTTCAGCTTCTTGTTGCGGTTAGGGTTATGTTTAGGGTTGTTAGGAAAGAGCGAAGACGCAGAGTCCTGTTGAGTTTGGGGTTGCGTAAAGGCTCCCCCAGGGAGTTCAGGTGTACCCAAAGGCTTCCGCTGAGAGCACTTTTTGATGGCAGAAAGTGGCACCGTACGTGTTTTTTCGGGTCTAACTCGGGTTCAGCTTCTTGTTGCGGTTAGGGTTATGTTTAGGGTTGTTAGGAAAGAGTGAAGACGCAGAGTCCTGTTGAGTGTGGGGTTGTGTAAAGGCTCCCCCAGGGAGTTCAGGTGTTCCCAAAGGCTTCCGCTGAGAGCACTTTTTGATGGCAGAAAGTGGCACCGTACGTGTTTTTTCGGGTCTAACTCGGGTTCAGCTTCTTGTTGCGGTTAGGGTTATGTTTAGGGTTGTTAGGAAAGAGTGAAGACGCAGAGTCCTGTTGAGTGTGGGGTTGCGTAAAGGCTCCCCCAGGGAGTTCAGGTGTACCCAAAGGCTTCCGCTGAGAGCACTTTTTGATGGCAGAAAGTGGCACCGTACGTGTTTTTTTGGGTCTAACTCGGGTTCAGCTTCTTGTTGCGGTTAGGGTTATGTTTAGGGTTGTTAGGAAAGAGTGAAGACGCAGAGTCCTGTTGAGTGTGGGGTTGCGTAAAGGCTCCCCCAGGGAGTTCAGGTGTACCCAAAGGCTTCCGCTGAGAGCACTTTTTGATGGCAGAAAGTGGCACCGTACGTGTTTTTTCGGGTCTAACTCGGGTTCAGCTTCTTGTTGCGGTTAGGGTTATGTTTAGGGTTGTTAGGAAAGAGTGAAGACGCAGAGTCCTGTTGAGTGCGGGGTTGCGTAAAGGCTCCCCCAGGGAGTTCAGGTGTACCCAAAGGCTTCCGCTGAGAGCACTTTTTGATGGCAGAAAGTGGCACCGTACGTGTTTTTTCGGGTCTAACTCGGGTTCAGCTTCTTGTTGCGGTTAGGGTTATGTTTAGGGTTGTTAGGAAAGAGTGAAGACGCAGAGTCCTGTTGAGTGTGGGGTTGCGTAAAGGCTCCCCCAGGGAGTTCAGGTGTACCCAAAGGCTTCCGCTGAGAGCACTTTTTGATGGCAGAAAGTGGCACCGTACGTGTTTTTTCGGGTCTAACTCGGGTTCAGCTTCTTGTTGCGGTTAGGGTTATGTTTAGGGTTGTTAGGAAAGAGTGAAGACGCAGAGTCCTGTTGAGTGTGCGGTTGCGTAAAGGCTCCCCCAGGGAGTTCAGGTGTACCCAAAGGCTTCCGCTGAGAGCACTTTTTGATGGCAGAAAGTAGCATCGTACGTGTTTTTTCGGGTCTAACTCGGGTTCAGCTTCTTGTTGCGGTTAGGGTTATGTTTAGGGTTGTTAGGAAAGAGCGAAGACGCAGAGTCCTGTTGAGTGTGGGGTTGCGTAAAGGCTCCCCCAGGGAGTTCAGGTGTACCCAAAGGCTTCCGCTGAGAGCACTTTTTGATGGCAGAAAGTGGCACCGTACGTGTTTTTTCGGGTCTAACTCGGGTTCAGCTTCTTGTTGCGGTTAGGGTTATGTTTAGGGTTGTTAGGAAAGCGTGAAGACGCAGAGTCCTGTTGAGTGTGGGGTTGCGTAAAGGCTCCCCCAGGAAGTTCAGGTGTACCCAAAGGCTTCCGCTGAGAGCACTTTTTGATGGCAGAAAGTGGCACCGTACGTGTTTTTTCGGGTCTAACTCGGGTTCAGCTTCTTGTTGCGGTTAGGGTTATGTTTAGGGTTGTTAGGAAAGAGTGAAGACGCAGAGTCCTGTTGAGTGTGGGGTTGCGTAAAGGCTCCCCCAGGGAGTTCAGGTGTACCCAAAGGCTTCCGCTGAGAGCACTTTTTGATGGCAGAAAGTGGCACCGTACGTGTTTTTTCGGGTCTAACTCGGGTTCAGCTTCTTGTTGCGGTTAGGGTTATGTTTAGGGTTGTTAGGAAAGAGCGAAGACGCAGAGTCCTGTTGAGTGTGGGGTTGCGTAAAGGCTCCCCCAGGGAGTTCAGGTGTACCCAAAGGCTTCCGCTGAGAGCACTTTTGGATGGCAGAAAGTGGCACCGTACGTGTTTTTTCGGGTCTAACTCGGGTTGAGCTTCTTGTTCCTGTTAGGGTTATGTTTAGGGTTGTTAGGAAAGAGTGAAGACGCAGAGTCCTGTTGAGTGTGGGGTTGCGTAAAGGCTCCCCCAGGGAGTTCAGGTGTACCCAAAGGCTTCCGCTGAGAGCACTTTTTGATGGCAGAAAGTGGCACCGTACGTGTTTTTTCGGGTCTAACTCGGGTTCAGCTTCTTGTTGCGGTTAGGGTTATGTTTAGGGTTGTTAGGAAAGAGTGAAGACGCAGAGTCCTGTTGAGTGTGGGGTTGCGTAAAGGCTCCCCCAGGGAGTTCAGGTGTACCCAAAGGCTTCCGCTGAGAGCACTTTTTGATGGCAGAAAGTGGCACCGTACGTGTTTTTTCGGGTCTAACTCGGGTTCAGCTTCTTGTTGCGGTTAGGGTTATGTTTAGGGTTGTTAGGAAAGAGTGAAGACGCAGAGTCCTGTTGAGTGTGGGGTTGCGTAAAGGCTCCCCCAGGGAGTTCAGGTGTACCCAAAGGCTTCCGCTGAGAGCACTTTTGGATGGCAGAAAGTGGCACCGTACGTGTTTTTTCGGGTCTAACTCGGGTTCAGCTTCTTGTTGCGGTTAGGGTTATGTTTAGGGTTGTTAGGAAAGAGTGAAGACGCAGAGTCCTGTTGAGTGTGGGGTTGCGTAAAGGCTCCCCCAGGGAGTTCAGGTGTACCCAAAGGCTTCCGCTGAGAGCACTTTTTGATGGCAGAAAGTGGCACCGTACGTGTTTTTTCGGGTCTAACTCGGGTTCAGCTTCTTGTTGCGGTTAGGGTTATGTTTAGGGTTGTTAGGAAAGAGTGAAGACGCAGAGTCCTGTTGAGTGCGGGGTTGCGTAAAGGCTCCGCCAGGGAGTTCAGGTGTACCCAAAGGCTTCCGCTGAGAGCACTTTTTGATGGCAGAAAGTGGCACCGTACGTGTTTTTTCGGGTCTAACTCGGGTTCAGCTTCTTGTTGCGGTTAGGGTTATGTTTAGGGTTGTTAGGAAAGAGTGAAGACGCAGAGTCCTGTTGAGTGTGGGGTTGCGTAAAGGCTCCCCCAGGGAGTTCAGGTGTACCCAAAGGCTTCCGCTGAGAGCACTTTTTGATGGCAGAAAGTGGCACCGTACGTGTTTTTTCGGGTCTAACTCGGGTTGAGCTTCTTGTTGCGGTTAGGGTTATGTTTAGGGTTGTTAGGAAAGAGTGAAGACGCAGAGTCCTGTTGAGTGTGGGGTTGCGTAAAGGCTCCCCCAGGGAGTTCAGGTGTACCCAAAGGCTTCCGCTGAGAGCACTTTTTGATGGCAGAAAGTGGCACCGTACGTGTTTTTTCGGGTCTAACTCGGGTTGAGCTTCTTGTTGCGGTTAGGGTTATGTTTAGGGTTGTTAGGAAAGAGTGAAGACGCAGAGTCCTGTTGAGTGTGGGGTTGCGTAAAGGCTCCCCCAGGGAGTTCAGGTGTACCCAAAGGCTTCCGCTGAGAGCACTTTTTGATGGCAGAAAGTGGCACCGTACGTGTTTTTTCGGGTCTAACTCGGGTTCAGCTTCTTGTTGCGGTTAGGGTTATGTTTAGGGTTGTTAGGAAAGAGTGAAGACGCAGAGTCCTGTTGAGTGTGGGGTTGTGTAAAGGCTCCCCCAGGGAGTTCAGGTGTACCCAAAGGCTTCCGCTGAGAGCACTTTTTGATGGCAGAAAGTGGCACCGTACGTGTTTTTTCGGGTCTAACTCGGGTTGAGCTTCTTGTTGCGGTTAGGGTTATGTTTAGGGTTGTTAGGAAAGAGTGAAGACGCAGAGTCCTGTTGAGTGTGGGGTTGCGTAAAGGCTCCCCCAGGGAGTTCAGGTGTACCCAAAGGCTTCCGCTGAGAGCACTTTTTGATGGCAGAAAGTGGCACCGTACGTGTTTTTTCGGGTCTAACTCGGGTTCAGCTTCTTGTTGCGGTTAGGGTTATGTTTAGGGTTGTTAGGAAAGAGTGAAGACGCAGAGTCCTGTTGAGTGTGGGGTTGCGTAAAGGCTCCCCCAGGGAGTTCAGGTGTACCCAAAGGCTTCCGCTGAGAGCACTTTTTGATGGCAGAAAGTGGCACCGTACGTGTTTTTTCGGGTCTAACTCGGGTTCAGCTTCTTGTTGCGGTTAGGGTTATGTTTAGGGTTGTTAGGAAAGAGTGAAGACGCAGAGTCCTGTTGAGTGTGAGGTTGCGTAAAGGCTCCCCCAGGGAGTTCAGGTGTACCCAAAGGCTTCCGCTGAGAGCACTTTTTGATGGCAGAAAGTGGCACCGTACGTGTTTTTTCGGGTCTAACTCGGGTTCAGCTTCTTGTTGCGGTTAGGGTTATGTTTAGGGTTGTTAGGAAAGAGTGAAGACGCAGAGTCCTGTTGAGTGTGGGGTTGCGTAAAGGCTCCCCCAGGGAGTTCAGGTGTACCCAAAGGCTTCCGCTGAGAGCACTTTTTGATGGCAGAAAGTGGCACCGTACGTGTTTTTTCGGGTCTAACTCGGGTTCAGCTTCTTGTTGCGGTTAGGGTTATGTTTAGGGTTGTTAGGAAAGAGTGAACACGCAGAGTCCTGTTGAGTGTGGGGTTGCGTAAAGGCTCCCCCAGGGAGTTCAGGTGTACCCAAAGGCTTCCGCTGAGAGCACTTTTTGATGGCAGAAAGTGGCACCGTACGTGTTTTTTCGGGTCTAACTCGGGTTGAGCTTCTTGTTGCGGTTAGGGTTATGTTTAGGGTTGTTAGGAAAGAGTGAAGACGCAGAGTCCTGTTGAGTGTGGGGTTGCGTAAAGGCTCCCCCAGGGAGTTCAGGTGTACCCAAAGGCTTCCGCTGAGAGCACTTTTTGATGGCAGAAAGTGGCACCGTACGTGTTTTTTCGGGTCTAACTCGGGTTCAGCTTCTTGTTGCGGTTAGGGTTATGTTTAGGGTTGTTAGGAAAGAGTGAAGACGCAGAGTCCTGTTGAGTGTGGGGTTGCGTAAAGGCTCCCCCAGGGAGTTCAGGTGTACCCAAAGGCTTCCGGTGAGAGCACTTTTTGATGGCAGAAAGTGGCACCGTACGTGTTTTTTCGGGTCTAACTCGGGTTCAGCTTCTTGCTGCGGTTAGGGTTATGTTTAGGGTTGTTAGGAAAGAGTGAAGACGCAGAGTCCTGTTGAGTGTGGGGTTGCGTAAAGGCTCCCCCAGGGAGTTCAGGTGTACCCAAAGGCTTCCGCTGAGAGCACTTTTTGATGGCAGAAAGTGGCACCGTACGTGTTTTTTCGGGTCTAACTCGGGTTGAGCTTCTTGTTGCGGTTAGGGTTATGTTTAGGGTTGTTAGGAAAGAGTGAAGACGCAGAGTCCTGTTGAGTGTGGGGTTGCGTAAAGGCTCCCCCAGGGAGTTCACGTGTACCCAAAGGCTTCCGCTGAGAGCACTTTTTGATGGCAGAAAGTGGCACCGTACGTGTTTTTTCGGGTCTAACTCGGGTTCAGCTTCTTGTTGCGGTTAGGGTTATGTTTAGGGTTGTTAGGAAAGAGTGAAGACGCAGAGTCCTGTTGAGTGTGGGGTTGCGTAAAGGCTCCCCCAGGGAGTTCAGGTGTACCCAAAGGCTTCCGCTGAGAGCACTTTTTGATGGCAGAAAGTGGCACCGTACGTGTTTTTTCGGGTCTAACTCGGGTTGAGCTTCTTGTTGCGGTTAGGGTTATGTTTAGGGTTGTTAGGAAAGAGTGAAGACGCAGAGTCCTGTTGAGTGTGGGGTTGCGTAAAGGCTCCCCCAGGGAGTTCAGGTGTACCCAAAGGCTTCCGCTGAGAGCACTTTTTGATGGCAGAAAGTGGCACCGTACGTGTTTTTTCGGGTCTAACTCGGGTTCAGCTTCTTGTTGCGGTTAGGGTTATGTTTAGGGTTGTTAGGAAAGAGTGAAAGACGCAGAGTCCTGTTGAGTGTGGGGTTGCGTAAAGGGCTCCCCCAGGGAGTTCAGGTGTACCCAAAGGCTTCCGCTGAGAGCACTTTTTGATGGCAGAAAGTGGCACCGTACGTGTTTTTTCGGGTCTAACTCGGGTTCAGCTTCTTGTTGCGGTTAGGGTTATGTTTAGGGGTTGTTAGGAAAGAGTGAAGACGCAGAGTCCTGTTGAGTGTGGGGTTGCGTAAAGGCTCCCCCAGGGAGTTCAGGTGTACCCAAAGGCTTCCGCTGAGAGCACTTTTTGATGGCAGAAAGTGGCACCGTACGTGTTTTTTCGGGTCTAACTCGGGTTCAGCTTCTTGTTGCGGTTAGGGTTATGTTTAGGGTTGTTAGGAAAGAGTGAAGACGCAGAGTCCTGTTGAGTGTGGGTTGCGTAAAGGCTCCGCCAGGGAGTTCAGGTGTACCCAAAGGCTTCCGCTGAGAGCACTTTTTGATGGCAGAAAGTGGCACCGTACGTGTTTTTTCGGTCTAACTCGGGTTCAGCTTCTTGTTGCGGTTAGGGTTATGTTTAGGGTTGTTAGGAAAGAGTGAAGACGGCAGAGTCCTGTTGAGTGTGGGGTTGCGTAAAGGCTCCCCCAGGGAGTTCAGGTGTACCCAAAGGCTTCCGCTTGAGAGCACTTTTTGATGGCAGAAAGTGGCACCGTACGTGTTTTTTCGGGTCTAACTCGGGTTGAGCTTCTTGTTGCGGTTAGGGTTATGTTTAGGGTTGTTAGGAAAGAGTGAAGACGCAGAGTCCTGTTGAGTGTGGGGTTGCGTAAAGGCTCCCCAGGGAGTTCACGTGTACCCAAAGGCTTCCGCTGAGAGCACTTTTTTGATGGCAGAAAGTGGCACCGTACGTGTTTTTTCGGGTCTAACTCGGGTTCAGCTTCTTGTTGCGGTTAGGGTTATGTTTAGGGTTGTTAGGAAAGAGTGAAGACGCAGAGTCCTGTTGAGTGTGGGGTTGCGTAAAGGCTCCCCCAGGGAGTTCAGGTGTACCCAAAGGCTTCCGCTGAGAGCACTTTTTGATGGCAGAAAGTGGCACCGTACGTGTTTTTTCGGGTCTAACTCGGGTTCAGCTTCTTGTTGCGGTTAGGGTTATGTTTAGGGTTGTTAGGAAGAGTGAAGACGCAGAGTCCTGTTGAGTGTGGGGTTGTGTAAAGGCTCCCCCAGGGAGTTCAGGTGTACCCAAAGGCTTCCGCTGAGAGCACTTTTTGATGGCAGAAAGATGCACCGTACGTGTTTTTTCGGGTCTAACTCGGGTTGAGCTTCTTGTTCCTGTTAGGGTTATGTTTAGGGTTGTTAGGAAAGAGTGAAGACGCAGAGTCCTGTTGAGTGTGGGGTTGCGTAAAGGCTCCCCCAGGGAGTTCAGGTGTACCCAAAGGCTTCCGCTGAGAGCACTTTTTGATGGCAGAAAGTGGCACCGTACGTGTTTTTTCGGGTCTAACTCGGGTTCAGCTTCTTGTTGCGGTTAGGGTTATGTTTAGGGTTGTTAGGAAAGAGTGAAGACGCAGAGTCCTGTTGAGTGTGGGGTTGCGTAAAGGCTCCCCCAGGGAGTTCAGGTGTACCCAAAGGCTTCCGCTGAGAGCACTTTTTGATGGCAGAAAGTGGCACCGTACGTGTTTTTTCGGGTCTAACTCGGGTTCAGCTTCTTGTTGCGGTTAGGGTTATGTTTAGGGTTGTTAGGAAAGAGTGAAGACGCAGAGTCCTGTTGAGTGTGAGGTTGCGTAAAGGCTCCCCCAGGGAGTTCAGGTGTACCCAAAGGCTTCCGCTGAGAGCACTTTTTGATGGCAGAAAGTGGCACCGTACGTGTTTTTTCGGGTCTAACTCGGGTTCAGCTTCTTGTTGCGGTTAGGGTTATGTTTAGGGTTGTTAGGAAAGAGTGAAGACGCAGAGTCCTGTTGACTGTGCGGTTGCGTAAAGGCTCCCCCAGGGAGTTCAGGTGTACCCAAAGGCTTCCGCTGAGAGCACTTTTTGATGGCAGAAAGTGGCACCGTACGTGTTTTTTCGGGTCTAACTCGGGTTCAGCTTCTTGTTGCGGTTAGGGTTATGTTTAGGGTTGTTAGGAAAGAGTGAAGACGCAGAGTCCTGTTGAGTGTGGGGTTGCGTAAAGGCTCCCCCAGGGAGTTCAGGTGTACCCAAAGGCTTCCGCTGAGAGCACTTTTTGATGGCAGAAAGTGGCACCGTACGTGTTTTTTCGGGTCTAACTCGGGTTCAGCTTCTTGTTGCGGTTAGGGTTATGTTTAGGGTTGTTAGGAAAGAGTGAAGACGCAGAGTCCTGTTGAGTGTGGGGTTGCGTAAAGGCTCCCCCAGGGAGTTCACGTGTACCCAAAGGCTTCCGCTGAGAGCACTTTTTGATGGCAGAAAGTGGCACCGTACGTGTTTTTTCGGGTCTAACTCGGGTTCAGCTTCTTGTTGCGGTTAGGGTTATGTTTAGGGTTGTTAGGAAAGAGTGAAGACGCAGAGTCCTGTTGAGTGTGGGGTTGCGTAAAGGCTCCCCCAGGGAGTTCAGGTGTACCCAAAGGCTTCCGCTGAGAGCACTTTTTGATGGCAGAAAGTGGCACCGTACGTGTTTTTTCGGGTCTAACTCGGGTTCAGCTTCTTGTTGCGGTTAGGGTTATGTTTAGGGTTGTTAGGAAAGAGTGAAGACGCAGAGTCCTGTTGAGTGTGGGGTTGCGTAAAGGCTCCCCCAGGGAGTTCAGGTGTACCCAAAGGCTTCCGCTGAGAGCACTTTTTGATGGCAGAAAGTGGCACCGTACGTGTTTTTTCGGGTCTAACTCGGGTTCAGCTTCTTGTTGCGGTTAGGGTTATGTTTAGGGTTGTTAGGAAAGAGTGAAGACGCAGAGTCCTGTTGAGTGTGGGGTTGCGTAAAGGCTCCGCCAGGGAGTTCAGGTGTACCCAAAGGCTTCCGCTGAGAGCACTTTTTGATGGCAGAAAGTGGCACCGTACGTGTTTTTTCGGGTCTAACTCGGGTTCAGCTTCTTGTTGCGGTTAGGGTTATGTTTAGGGTTGTTAGGAAAGAGTGAAGACGCAGAGTCCTGTTGAGTGTGGGGTTGCGTAAAGGCTCCCCCAGGGAGTTCAGGTGTACCCAAAGGCTTCCGCTGAGAGCACTTTTTGATGGCAGAAAGTGGCACCGTACGTGTTTTTTCGGGTCTAACTCGGGTTGAGCTTCTTGTTGCGGTTAGGGTTATGTTTAGGGTTGTTAGGAAAGAGTGAAGACGCAGAGTCCTGTTGAGTGTGGGGTTGCGTAAAGGCTCCCCCAGGGAGTTCAGGTGTACCCAAAGGCTTCCGCTGAGAGCACTTTTTGATGGCAGAAAGTGGCACCGTACATGTTTTTTCGGGTCTAACTCGGGTTCAGCTTCTTGTTGCGGTTAGGGTTATGTTTAGGGTTGTTAGGAAAGAGTGAAGACGCAGAGTCCTGTTGAGTGTGGGGTTGCGTAAAGGCTCCCCCAGGGAGTTCAGGTGTACCCAAAGGCTTCCGCTGAGAGCACTTTTTGATGGCAGAAAGTGGCACCGTACGTGTTTTTTCGGGTCTAACTCGGGTTCAGCTTCTTGTTGCGGTTAGGGTTATGTTTAGGGTTGTTAGGAAAGAGTGAAGACGCAGAGTCCTGTTGAGTGTGGGGTTGTGTAAAGGCTCCCCCAGGGAGTTCAGGTGTACCCAAAGGCTTCCGCTGAGAGCACTTTTTGATGGCAGAAAGATGCACCGTACGTGTTTTTTCGGGTCTAACTCGGGTTGAGCTTCTTGTTCCTGTTAGGGTTATGTTTAGGGTTGTTAGGAAAGAGTGAAGACGCAGAGTCCTGTTGAGTGTGGGGTTGCGTAAAGGCTCCCCCAGGGAGTTCAGGTGTACCCAAAGGCTTCCGCTGAGAGCACTTTTTGATGGCAGAAAGTGGCACCGTACGTGTTTTTTCGGGTCTAACTCGGGTTGAGCTTCTTGTTGCGGTTAGGGTTATGTTTAGGGTTGTTAGGAAAGAGTGAAGACGCAGAGTCCTGTTGAGTGTGGGGTTGCGTAAAGGCTCCCCCAGGGAGTTCAGGTGTACCCAAAGGCTTCCGCTGAGAGCACTTTTTGATGGCAGAAAGTGGCACCGTACGTGTTTTTTCGGGTCTAACTCGGGTTGAGCTTCTTGTTGCGGTTAGGGTTATGTTTAGGGTTGTTAGGAAAGAGTGAAGACGCAGAGTCCTGTTGAGTGTGAGGTTGCGTAAAGGCTCCCCCAGGGAGTTCAGGTGTACCCAAAGGCTTCCGCTGAGAGCACTTTTTGATGGCAGAAAGTGGCACCGTACGTGTTTTTTCGGGTCTAACTCGGGTTCAGCTTCTTGTTGCGGTTAGGGTTATGTTTAGGGTTGTTAGGAAAGAGTGAAGACGCAGAGTCCTGTTGAGTGTGGGGTTGCGTAAAGGCTCCCCCAGGGAGTTCAGGTGTACCCAAAGGCTTCCGCTGAGAGCACTTTTTGATGGCAGAAAGTGGCACCGTACGTGTTTTTTCGGGTCTAACTCGGGTTCAGCTTCTTGTTGCGGTTAGGGTTATGTTTAGGGTTGTTAGGAAAGAGTGAAGACGCAGAGTCCTGTTGAGTGTGGGGTTGCGTAAAGGCTCCCCCAGGGAGTTCAGGTGTACCCAAAGGCTTCCGCTGAGAGCACTTTTTGATGGCAGAAAGTGGCACCGTACGTGTTTTTTCGGGTCTAACTCGGGTTCAGCTTCTTGTTGCGGTTAGGGTTATGTTTAGGGTTGTTAGGAAAGAGTGAAGACGCAGAGTCCTGTTGAGTGTGGGGTTGCGTAAAGGCTCCCCCAGGGAGTTCAGGTGTACCCAAAGGCTTCCGCTGAGAGCACTTTTTGATGGCAGAAAGTGGCACCGTACGTGTTTTTTCGGGTCTAACTCGGGTTCAGCTTCTTGTTGCGGTTAGGGTTATGTTTAGGGTTGTTAGGAAAGAGTGAAGACGCAGAGTCCTGTTGAGTGTGGGGTTGCGTAAAGGCTCCCCCAGGGAGTTCAGGTGTACCCAAAGGCTTCCGCTGAGAGCACTTTTTGATGGCAGAAAGTGGCACCGTACGTGTTTTTTCGGGTCTAACTCGGGTTCAGCTTCTTGTTGCGGTTAGGGTTATGTTTAGGGTTGTTAGGAAAGAGTGAAGACGCAGAGTCCTGTTGAGTGTGGGGTTGCGTAAAGGCTCCCCCAGGGAGTTCAGGTGTACCCAAAGGCTTCCGCTGAGAGCACTTTTTGATGGCAGAAAGTGGCACCGTACGTGTTTTTTCGGGTCTAACTCGGGTTCAGCTTCTTGTTGCGGTTAGGGTTATGTTTAGGGTTGTTAGGAAAGAGTGAAGACGCGGAGTCCTGTTGAGTGTGGGGTTGCGTAAAGGCTCCCCCAGGGAGTTCAGGTGTACCCAAAGGCTTCCGCTGAGAGCACTTTTTGATGGCAGAAAGTGGCACCGTACGTGTTTTTTCGGGTCTAACTCGGGTTCAGCTTCTTGTTGCGGTTAGGGTTATGTTTAGGGTTGTTAGGAAAGAGTGAAGACGCAGAGTCCTGTTGAGTGTGGGGTTGTGTAAAGGCTCCCCCAGGGAGTTCAGGTGTACCCAAAGGCTTCCGCTGAGAGCACTTTTTGATGGCAGAAAGATGCACCGTACGTGTTTTTTCGGGTCTAACTCGGGTTGAGCTTCTTGTTGCTGTTAGGGTTATGTTTAGGGTTGTTAGGAAAGAGTGAAGACGCAGAGTCCTGTTGAGTGTGGGGTTGCGTAAAGGCTCCCCCAGGGAGTTCAGGTGTACCCAAAGGCTTCCGCTGAGAGCACTTTTTGATGGCAGAAAGTGGCACCGTACGTGTTTTTTCGGGTCTAACTCGGGTTCAGCTTCTTGTTGCGGTTAGGGTTATGTTTAGGGTTGTTAGGAAAGAGTGAAGACGCAGAGTCCTGTTGAGTGTGGGGTTGCGTAAAGGCTCCCCCAGGGAGTTCAGGTGTACCCAAAGGCTTCCGCTGAGAGCACTTTTTGATGGCAGAAAGTGGCACCGTACGTGTTTTTTCGGGTCTAACTCGGGTTCAGCTTCTTGTTGCGGTTAGGGTTATGTTTAGGGTTGTTAGGAAAGAGTGAAGACGCAGAGTCCTGTTGAGTGTGAGGTTGCGTAAAGGCTCCCCCAGGGAGTTCAGGTGTACCCAAAGGCTTCCGCTGAGAGCACTTTTTGATGGCAGAAAGTGGCACCGTACGTGTTTTTTCGGGTCTAACTCGGGTTCAGCTTCTTGTTGCGGTTAGGGTTATGTTTAGGGTTGTTAGGAAAGAGTGAAGACGCAGAGTCCTGTTGACTGTGCGGTTGCGTAAAGGCTCCCCCAGGGAGTTCAGGTGTACCCAAAGGCTTCCGCTGAGAGCACTTTTTGATGGCAGAAAGTGGCACCGTACGTGTTTTTTCGGGTCTAACTCGGGTTCAGCTTCTTGTTGCGGTTAGGGTTATGTTTAGGGTTGTTAGGAAAGAGTGAAGACGCAGAGTCCTGTTGAGTGTGGGGTTGCGTAAAGGCTCCCCCAGGGAGTTCAGGTGTACCCAAAGGCTTCCGCTGAGAGCACTTTTTGATGGCAGAAAGTGGCACCGTACGTGTTTTTTCGGGTCTAACTCGGGTTCAGCTTCTTGTTGCGGTTAGGGTTATGTTTAGGGTTGTTAGGAAAGAGTGAAGACGCAGAGTCCTGTTGAGTGTGGGGTTGCGTAAAGGCTCCCCCAGGGAGTTCAGGTGTACCCAAAGGCTTCCGCTGAGAGCACTTTTTGATGGCAGAAAGTGGCACCGTACGTGTTTTTTCGGGTCTAACTCGGGTTCAGCTTCTTGTTGCGGTTAGGGTTATGTTTAGGGTTGTTAGGAAAGAGTGAAGACGCAGAGTCCTGTTGAGTGTGGGTTTGCGTAAAGGCTCCCCCAGGGAGTTCAGGTGTACCCAAAGGCTTCCGCTGAGAGCACTTTTTGATGGCAGAAAGTGGCACCGTACGTGTTTTTTCGGGTCTAACTCGGGTTCAGCTTCTTGTTGCGGTTAGGGTTATGTTTAGGGTTGTTAGGAAAGAGTGAAGACGCAGAGTCCTGTTGAGTGTGGGGTTGCGTAAAGGCTCCCCCAGGGAGTTCAGGTGTACCCAAAGGCTTCCGCTGAGAGCACTTTTTGATGGCAGAAAGTGGCACCGTACGTGTTTTTTCGGGTCTAACTCGGGTTCAGCTTCTTGTTGCGGTTAGGGTTATGTTTAGGGTTGTTAGGAAAGAGTGAAGACGCAGAGTCCTGTTGAGTGTGAGGTTGCGTAAAGGCTCCCCCAGGGAGTTCAGGTGTACCCAAAGGCTTCCGCTGAGAGCACTTTTTGATGGCAGAAAGTGGCACCGTACGTGTTTTTTCGGGTCTAACTCGGGTTCAGCTTCTTGTTGCGGTTAGGGTTATGTTTAGGGTTGTTAGGAAAGAGTGAAGACGCAGAGTCCTGTTGACTGTGCGGTTGCGTAAAGGCTCCCCCAGGGAGTTCAGGTGTACCCAAAGGCTTCCGCTGAGAGCACTTTTGGATGGCAGAAAGTGGCACCGTACGTGTTTTTTCGGGTCTAACTCGGGTTCAGCTTCTTGTTGCGGTTAGGGTTATGTTTAGGGTTGTTAGGAAAGAGTGAAGACGCAGAGTCCTGTTGAGTGTGGGGTTGCGTAAAGGCTCCCCCAGGGAGTTCAGGTGTACCCAAAGGCTTCCGCTGAGAGCACTTTTTGATGGCAGAAAGTGGCACCGTACGTGTTTTTTCGGGTCTAACTCGGGTTCAGCTTCTTGTTGCGGTTAGGGTTATGTTTAGGGTTGTTAGGAAAGAGTGAAGACGCAGAGTCCTGTTGAGTGTGGGGTTGCGTAAAGGCTCCCCCAGGGAGTTCAGGTGTACCCAAAGGCTTCCGCTGAGAGCACTTTTTGATGGCAGAAAGTGGCACCGTACGTGTTTTTTCGGGTCTAACTCGGGTTCAGCTTCTTGTTGCGGTTAGGGTTATGTTTAGGGTTGTTAGGAAAGAGTGAAGACGCAGAGTCCTGTTGAGTGTGGGGTTGCGTAAAGGCTCCCCCAGGGAGTTCAGGTGTACCCAAAGGCTTCCGCTGAGAGCACTTTTTGATGGCAGAAAGTGGCACCGTACGTGTTTTTTCGGGTCTAACTCGGGTTCAGCTTCTTGTTGCGGTTAGGGTTATGTTTAGGGTTGTTAGGAAAGAGTGAAGACGCAGAGTCCTGTTGAGTGTGGGGTTGCGTAAAGGCTCCCCCAGGGAGTTCAGGTGTACCCAAAGGCTTCCGCTGAGAGCACTTTTTGATGGCAGAAAGTGGCACCGTACGTGTTTTTTCGGGTCTAACTCGGGTTCAGCTTCTTGTTGCGGTTAGGGTTATGTTTAGGGTTGTTAGGAAAGAGTGAAGACGCAGAGTCCTGTTGAGTGTGGGGTTGCGTAAAGGCTCCCCCAGGGAGTTCACGTGTACCCAAAGGCTTCCGCTGAGAGCACTTTTTGATGGCAGAAAGTGGCACCGTACGTGTTTTTTCGGGTCTAACTCGGGTTCAGCTTCTTGTTGCGGTTAGGGTTATGTTTAGGGTTGTTAGGAAAGAGTGAAGACGCAGAGTCCTGTTGAGTGTGGGGTTGCGTAAAGGCTCCCCCAGGGAGTTCAGGTGTACCCAAAGGCTTCCGCTGAGAGCACTTTTTGATGGCAGAAAGTGGCACCGTACGTGTTTTTTCGGGTCTAACTCGGGTTCAGCTTCTTGTTGCGGTTAGGGTTATGTTTAGGGTTGTTAGGAAAGAGTGAAGACGCAGAGTCCTGTTGAGTGTGGGGTTG
>NW_027663993.1:0-20000 GCF_964034855.1 Anser brachyrhynchus | reverse complement strand
TGTTTTTTCGGGTCTAACTCGGGTTGAGCTTCTTGTTGCGGTTAGGGTTATGTTTAGGGTTGTTAGGAAAGAGTGAAGACGCAGAGTCCTGTTGAGTGTGGGGTTGCGTAAAGGCTCCCCCAGGGAGTTCAGGTGTACCCAAAGGCTTCCGCTGAGAGCACTTTTGGATGGCAGAAAGTGGCACCGTACGTGTTTTTTCGGGTCTAACTCGGGTTCAGCTTCTTGTTGCGGTTAGGGTTATGTTTAGGGTTGTTAGGAAAGAGTGAAGACGCAGAGTCCTGTTGAGTGTGGGGTTGCGTAAAGGCTCCCCCAGGGAGTTCAGGTGTACCCAAAGGCTTCCGCTGAGAGCACTTTTTGATGGCAGAAAGTGGCACCGTACGTGTTTTTTCGGGTCTAACTCGGGTTCAGCTTCTTGTTGCGGTTAGGGTTATGTTTAGGGTTGTTAGGAAAGAGTGAAGACGCAGAGTCCTGTTGAGTGTGGGGTTGCGTAAAGGCTCCCCCAGGGAGTTCAGGTGTACCCAAAGGCTTCCGCTGAGAGCACTTTTTGATGGCAGAAAGTGGCACCGTACGTGTTTTTTCGGGTCTAACTCGGGTTCAGCTTCTTGTTGTGGTTAGGGTTATGTTTAGGGTTGTTAGGAAAGAGTGAAGACGCAGAGTCCTGTTGAGTGTGGGGTTGCGTAAAGGCTCCCCCAGGGAGTTCAGGTGTACCCAAAGGCTTCCGCTGAGAGCACTTTTGGATGGCAGAAAGTGGCACCGTACGTGTTTTTTCGGGTCTAACTCGGGTTCACCTTCTTGTTGCGGTTAGGGTTATGTTTAGGGTTGTTAGGAAAGAGTGAAGACGCAGAGTCCTGTTGAGTGCGGGGTTGCGTAAAGGCTCCCCCAGGGAGTTCAGGTGTACCCAAAGGCTTCCGCTGAGAGCACTTTTTGATGGCAGAAAGTGGCACCGTACGTGTTTTTTCGGGTCTAACTCGGGTTCAGCTTCTTGTTGCGGTTAGGGTTATGTTTAGGGTTGTTAGGAAAGAGTGAAGACGCAGAGTCCTGTTGAGTGTGGGGTTGCGTAAAGGCTCCCCCAGGGAGTTCAGGTGTACCCAAAGGCTTCCGCTGAGAGCACTTTTTGATGGCAGAAAGTGGCACCGTACGTGTTTTTTCGGGTCTAACTCGGGTTCAGCTTCTTGTTGCGGTTAGGGTTATGTTTAGGGTTGTTAGGAAAGAGTGAAGACGCAGAGTCCTGTTGAGTGTGCGGTTGCGTAAAGGCTCCCCCAGGGAGTTCACGTGTACCCAAAGGCTTCCGCTGAGAGCACTTTTTGATGGCAGAAAGTGGCATCGTACGTGTTTTTTCGGGTCTACCTCGGGTTCAGCTACTTGTTGCGGTTAGGGTTATGTTTAGGGTTGTTAGGAAAGAGTGAAGACGCAGAGTCCTGTTGAGTGTGGGGTTGCGTAAAGGCTCCCCCAGGGAGTTCAGGTGTACCCAAAGGCTTCCGCTGAGAGCACTTTTTGATGGCAGAAAGTGGCACCGTACGTGTTTTTTCGGGTCTAACTCGGGTTGAGCTTCTTGTTGCGGTTAGGGTTATGTTTAGGGTTGTTAGGAAAGAGTGAAGACGCAGAGTCCTGTTGAGTGTGGGGTTGCATAAAGGCTCCCCCAGGGAGTTCAGGTGTACCCAAAGGCTTCCGCTGAGAGCACTTTTTGATGGCAGAAAGTGGCACCGTACGTGTTTTTTCGGGTCTAACTCGGGTTCAGCTTCTTGTTGCGGTTAGGGTTATGTTTAGGGTTGTTAGGAAAGAGTGAAGACGCAGAGTCCTGTTGAGTGTGGGGTTGCGTAAAGGCTCCCCCAGGGAGTTCAGGTGTACCCAAAGGCTTCCGCTGAGAGCACTTTTTGATGGCAGAAAGTGGCACCGTACGTGTTTTTTCGGGTCTAACTCGGGTTCAGCTTCTTGTTGCGGTTAGGGTTATGTTTAGGGTTGTTAGGAAAGAGCGAAGACGCAGAGTCCTGTTGAGTGTGGGGTTGCGTAAAGGCTCCCCCAGGGAGTTCAGGTGTACCCAAAGGCTTCCGCTGAGAGCACTTTTTGATGGCAGAAAGTGGCACCGTACGTGTTTTTTCGGGTCTAACTCGGGTTCAGCTTCTTGTTGCGGTTAGGGTTATGTTTAGGGTTGTTAGGGAAGAGTGAAGACGCAGAGTCCTGTTGAGTGTGGGGTTGCGTAAAGGCTCCCCCAGGGAGTTCAGGTGTACCCAAAGGCTTCCGCTGAGAGCACTTTTTGATGGCAGAAAGTGGCACCGTACGTGTTTTTTCGGGTCTAACTCGGGTTCAGCTTCTTGTTGCGGTTAGGGTTATGTTTAGGGTTGTTAGGAAAGAGTGAAGACGCAGAGTCCTGTTGAGTGTGGGGTTGCGTAAAGGCTCCCCCAGGGAGTTCAGGTGTACCCAAAGGCTTCCGCTGAGAGCACTTTTGATGGCAGAAAGTGGCACCGTACGTGTTTTTTCGGTCTAACTCGGGTTCAGCTTCTTGTTGCGGTTAGGGTTATGTTTAGGGTTGTTAGGAAAGAGTGAAGACGCAGAGTCCTGTTGAGTGTGGGGTTGCGTAAAGGCTCCCCCAGGGAGTTCACGGTGTACCCAAAGGCTTCCGCTGAGAGCACTTTTTGATGGCAGAAAGTGGCACCGTACGTGTTTTTTCGGGTCTAACTCGGGTTCAGCTTCTTGTTGCGGTTAGGGTTATGTTTAGGGTTGTTAGGAAAGAGCGAAGACGCAGAGTCCTGTTGAGTGTGGGGTTGCGTAAAGGCTCCCCCAGGGAGTTCAGGTGTACCCAAAGGCTTCCGCTGAGAGCACTTTTTGATGGCAGAAAGTGGCACCGTACGTGTTTTTTCGGGTCTAACTCGGGTTCAGCTTCTTGTTGCGGTTAGGGTTATGTTTAGGGTTGTTAGGAAAGAGTGAAGACGCAGAGTCCTGTTGAGTGTGGGGTTGCGTAAAGGCTCCCCCAGGGAGTTCAGGTGTACCCAAAGGCTTCCGCTGAGAGCACTTTTTGATGGCAGAAAGTGGCACCGTACGTGTTTTTTCGGGTCTAACTCGGGTTCAGCTTCTTGTTGCGGTTAGGGTTATGTTTAGGGTTGTTAGGAAAGAGCGAAGACGCAGAGTCCTGTTGAGTGTGGGGTTGCGTAAAGGCTCCCCCAGGGAGTTCAGGTGTACCCAAAGGCTTCCGCTGAGAGCACTTTTGATGGCAGAAAGTGGCACCGTACGTGTTTTTTCGGGTCTAACTCGGGTTCAGCTTCTTGTTGCGGTTAGGGTTATGTTTAGGGTTGTTAGGAAAGAGTGAAGACGCAGAGTCCTGTTGAGTGTGGGGTTGCGTAAAGGATCCCCCAGGGAGTTCACGTGTACCCAAAGGCTTCCGCTGAGAGCACTTTTTGATGGCAGAAAGTGGCACCGTACGTGTTTTTTCGGGTCTAACTCGGGTTCAGCTTCTTGTTGCGGTTAGGGTTATGTTTAGGGTTGTTAGGAAAGAGTGAAGACGCAGAGTCCTGTTGAGTGTGGGGTTGCGTAAAGGCTCCCCCAGGGAGTTCAGGTGTACCCAAAGGCTTCCGCTGAGAGCACTTTTTGATGGCAGAAAGTGGCACCGTACGTGTTTTTTCGGGTCTAACTCGGGTTCAGCTTCTTGTTGCGGTTAGGGTTATGTTTAGGGTTGTTAGGAAAGAGCGAAGACGCAGAGTCCTGTTGAGTGTGGGGTTGCGTAAAGGCTCCCCCAGGGAGTTCAGGTGTACCCAAAGGCTTCCGCTGAGAGCACTTTTGGATGGCAGAAAGTGGCACCGTACGTGTTTTTTCGGGTCTAACTCGGGTTCAGCTTCTTGTTGCGGTTAGGGTTATGTTTAGGGTTGTTAGGAAAGAGTGAAGACGCAGAGTCCTGTTGAGTGTGGGGTTGCGTAAAGGCTCCCCCAGGGAGTTCAGGTGTACCCAAAGGCTTCCGCTGAGAGCACTTTTTGATGGCAGAAAGTGGCACCGTAACGTGTTTTTTCGGGTCTAACTCGGGTTGAGCTTCTTGTTGCGGTTAGGGTTATGTTTAGGGTTGTTAGGAAAGAGTGAAGACGCAGCAGTCCTGTTGAGTGTGGGGTTGCATAAAGGCTCCCCCAGGGAGTTCACGTGTACCCAAAGGCTTCCGCTGAGAGCACTTTTTGATGGCAGAAAGTGGCACCGTACGTGTTTTTTCGGGTCTAACTCGGGTTCAGCTTCTTGTTGCGGTTAGGGTTATGTTTAGGGTTGTTAGGAAAGAGTGAAGACGCAGAGTCCTGTTGAGTGTGGGGTTGCGTAAAGGCTCCCCCAGGGAGTTCAGGTGTACCCAAAGGCTTCCGCTGAGAGCACTTTTTGATGGCAGAAAGTGGCACCGTACGTGTTTTTTCGGGTCTAACTCGGGTTCAGCTTCTTGTTGCGGTTAGGGTTATGTTTAGGGTTGTTAGGAAAGAGCGAAGACGCAGAGTCCTGTTGAGTGTGGGGTTGCGTAAAGGCTCCCCCAGGGAGTTCACGTGTACCCAAAGGCTTCCGCTGAGAGCACTTTTTGATGGCAGAAAGTGGCACCGTACGTGTTTTTTCGGGTCTAACTCGGGTTCAGCTTCTTGTTGCGGTTAGGGTTATGTTTAGGGTTGTTAGGAAAGAGTGAAGACGCAGAGTCCTGTTGAGTGTGGGGTTGCGTAAAGGCTCCCCCAGGGAGTTCAGGTGTACCCAAAGGCTTCCGCTGAGAGCACTTTTTGATGGCAGAAAGTGGCACCGTACGTGTTTTTTCGGGTCTAACTCGGGTTCAGCTTCTTGTTGCGGTTAGGGTTATGTTTAGGGTTGTTAGGAAAGAGTGAAGACGCAGAGTCCTGTTGAGTGTGGGGTTGCGTAAAGGCTCCCCCAGGGAGTTCAGGTGTACCCAAAGGCTTCCGCTGAGAGCACTTTTTGATGGCAGAAAGTGGCACCGTACGTGTTTTTTCGGGTCTAACTCGGGTTCAGCTTCTTGTTGCGGTTAGGGTTATGTTTAGGGTTGTTAGGAAAGAGTGAAGACGCAGAGTCCTGTTGAGTGTGGGGTTGCGTAAAGGCTCCCCCAGGGAGTTCACGTGTACCCAAAGGCTTCCGCTGAGAGCACTTTTTGATGGCAGAAAGTGGCACCGTACGTGTTTTTTCGGGTCTAACTCGGGTTCAGCTTCTTGTTGCGGTTAGGGTTATGTTTAGGGTTGTTAGGAAAGAGCGAAGACGCAGAGTCCTGTTGAGTGTGGGGTTGCGTAAAGGCTCCCCCAGGGAGTTCAGGTGTACCCAAAGGCTTCCGCTGAGAGCACTTTTGGATGGCAGAAAGTGGCACCGTACGTGTTTTTTCGGGTCTAACTCGGGTTCAGCTTCTTGTTGCGGTTAGGGTTATGTTTAGGGTTGTTAGGAAAGAGTGAAGACGCAGAGTCCTGTTGAGTGTGGGGTTGCGTAAAGGCTCCCCCAGGGAGTTCAGGTGTACCCAAAGGCTTCCGCTGAGAGCACTTTTTGATGGCAGAAAGTGGCACCGTACGTGTTTTTTCGGGTCTAACTCGGGTTGAGCTTCTTGTTGCGGTTAGGGTTATGTTTAGGGTTGTTAGGAAAGAGTGAAGACGCAGAGTCCTGTTGAGTGTGGGGTTGCGTAAAGGCTCCCCCAGGGAGTTCAGGTGTACCCAAAGGCTTCCGCTGAGAGCACTTTTGGATGGCAGAAAGTGGCACCGTACGTGTTTTTTCGGGTCTAACTCGGGTTCAGCTTCTTGTTGCGGTTAGGGTTATGTTTAGGGTTGTTAGGAAAGAGTGAAGACGCAGAGTCCTGTTGAGTGTGGGGTTGCGTAAAGGATCCCCCAGGGAGTTCACGTGTACCCAAAGGCTTCCGCTGAGAGCACTTTTTGATGGCAGAAAGTGGCACCGTACGTGTTTTTTCGGGTCTAACTCGGGTTCAGCTTCTTGTTGCGGTTAGGGTTATGTTTAGGGTTGTTAGGAAAGAGTGAAGACGCAGAGTCCTGTTGAGTGTGGGGTTGCGTAAAGGCTCCCCCAGGGAGTTCAGGTGTACCCAAAGGCTTCCGCTGAGAGCACTTTTTGATGGCAGAAAGTGGCACCGTACGTGTTTTTTCGGGTCTAACTCGGGTTCAGCTTCTTGTTGCGGTTAGGGTTATGTTTAGGGTTGTTAGGAAAGAGTGAAGACGCAGAGTCCTGTTGAGTGTGGGGTTGCGTAAAGGCTCCCCCAGGGAGTTCAGGTGTACCCAAAGGCTTCCGCTGAGAGCACTTTTTGATGGCAGAAAGTGGCACCGTACGTGTTTTTTCGGGTCTAACTCGGGTTCAGCTTCTTGTTGCGGTTAGGGTTATGTTTAGGGTTGTTAGGAAAGAGTGAAGACGCAGAGTCCTGTTGAGTGTGGGGTTGCGTAAAGGCTCCCCCAGGGAGTTCAGGTGTACCCAAAGGCTTCCGCTGAGAGCACTTTTTGATGGCAGAAAGTGGCACCGTACGTGTTTTTTCGGGTCTAACTCGGGTTCAGCTTCTTGTTGCGGTTAGGGTTATGTTTAGGGTTGTTAGGAAAGAGCGAAGACGCAGAGTCCTGTTGAGTGTGGGGTTGCGTAAAGGCTCCCCCAGGGAGTTCAGGTGTACCCAAAGGCTTCCGCTGAGAGCACTTTTGATGGCAGAAAGTGGCACCGTACGTGTTTTTTCGGGTCTAACTCGGGTTCAGCTTCTTGTTGCGGTTAGGGTTATGTTTAGGGTTGTTAGGAAAGAGCGAAGACGCAGAGTCCTGTTGAGTGTGGGGTTGCGTAAAGGCTCCCCCAGGGAGTTCAGGTGTACCCAAAGGCTTCCGCTGAGAGCACTTTTTGATGGCAGAAAGTGGCACCGTACGTGTTTTTTCGGGTCTAACTCGGGTTCAGCTTCTTGTTGCGGTTAGGGTTATGTTTAGGGTTGTTAGGAAAGAGCTGAAGACGCAGAGTCCTGTTGAGTGTGGGGTTGCGTAAAGGCTCCCCCAGGGAGTTCAGGTGTACCCAAAGGCTTCCGCTGAGAGCACTTTTTGATGGCAGAAAGTGGCACCGTACGTGTTTTTTCGGGTCTAACTCGGGTTCAGCTTCTTGTTGCGGTTAGGGTTATGTTTAGGGTTGTTAGGAAAGAGTGAAGACGCAGAGTCCTGTTGAGTGTGGGGTTGCGTAAAGGCTCCCCCAGGGAGTTCAGGTGTACCCAAAGGCTTCCGCTGAGAGCACTTTTTGATGGCAGAAAGTGGCACCGTACGTGTTTTTTCGGGTCTAACTCGGGTTCAGCTTCTTGTTGCGGTTAGGGTTATGTTTAGGGTTGTTAGGAAAGAGTGAAGACGCAGAGTCCTGTTGAGTGTGGGGTTGCGTAAAGGCTCCCCCAGGGAGTTCACGTGTACCCAAAGGCTTCCGCTGAGAGCACTTTTTGATGGCAGAAAGTGGCACCGTACGTGTTTTTTCGGGTCTAACTCGGGTTCAGCTTCTTGTTGCGGTTAGGGTTATGTTTAGGGTTGTTAGGAAAGAGCGAAGACGCAGAGTCCTGTTGAGTGTGGGGTTGCGTAAAGGCTCCCCCAGGGAGTTCAGGTGTACCCAAAGGCTTCCGCTGAGAGCACTTTTTGATGGCAGAAAGTGGCACCGTACGTGTTTTTTCGGGTCTAACTCGGGTTCAGCTTCTTGTTGCGGTTAGGGTTATGTTTAGGGTTGTTAGGAAAGAGTGAAGACGCAGAGTCCTGTTGAGTGTGGGGTTGCGTAAAGGCTCCCCCAGGGAGTTCAGGTGTACCCAAAGGCTTCCGCTGAGAGCACTTTTGGATGGCAGAAAGTGGCACCGTACGTGTTTTTTCGGGTCTAACTCGGGTTCAGCTTCTTGTTGCGGTTAGGGTTATGTTTAGGGTTGTTAGGAAAGAGTGAAGACGCAGAGTCCTGTTGAGTGCGGGGTTGCGTAAAGGCTCCCCCAGGGAGTTCAGGTGTACCCAAAGGCTTCCGCTGAGAGCACTTTTTGATGGCAGAAAGTGGCACCGTACGTGTTTTTTCGGGTCTAACTCGGGTTCAGCTTCTTGTTGCGGTTAGGGTTATGTTTAGGGTTGTTAGGAAAGAGTGAAGACGCAGAGTCCTGTTGAGTGTGGGGTTGCGTAAAGGCTCCCCCAGGGAGTTCAGGTGTACCCAAAGGCTTCCGCTGAGAGCACTTTTTGATGGCAGAAAGTGGCACCGTACGTGTTTTTTCGGGTCTAACTCGGGTTCAGCTTCTTGTTGCGGTTAGGGTTATGTTTAGGGTTGTTAGGAAAGAGTGAAGACGCAGAGTCCTGTTGAGTGTGCGGGTTGCGTAAAGGCTCCCCCAGGGAGTTCAGGTGTACCCAAAGGCTTCCGCTGAGAGCACTTTTTGATGGCAGAAAGTGGCATCGTACGTGTTTTTTCGGGTCTAACTCGGGTTCAGCTTCTTGTTGCGGTTAGGGTTATGTTTAGGGTTGTTAGGAAAGAGTGAAGACGCAGAGTCCTGTTGAGTGTGGGGTTGCGTAAAGGCTCCCCCAGGGAGTTCACGGTGTACCCAAAGGCTTCCGCTGAGAGCACTTTTTGATGGCAGAAAGTGGCACCGTACGTGTTTTTTCGGGTCTAACTCGGGTTCAGCTTCTTGTTGCGGTTAGGGTTATGTTTAGGGTTGTTAGGAAAGAGTGAAGACGCAGAGTCCTGTTGAGTGTGGGGTTGCGTAAAGGCTCCCCCAGGGAGTTCAGGTGTACCCAAAGGCTTCCGCTGAGAGCACTTTTGGATGGCAGAAAGTGGCACCGTACGTGTTTTTTCGGGTCTAACTCGGGTTCAGCTTCTTGTTGCGGTTAGGGTTATGTTTAGGGTTGTTAGGAAAGAGTGAAGACGCAGAGTCCTGTTGAGTGTGGGGTTGCGTAAAGGCTCCCCCAGGGAGTTCAGGTGTACCCAAAGGCTTCCGCTGAGAGCACTTTTTGATGGCAGAAAGTGGCACCGTACGTGTTTTTTCGGGTCTAACTCGGGTTCAGCTTCTTGTTGCGGTTAGGGTTATGTTTAGGGTTGTTAGGAAAGAGCGAAGACGCAGAGTCCTGTTGAGTGTGGGGTTGCGTAAAGGCTCCCCCAGGGAGTTCAGGTGTACCCAAAGGCTTCCGCTGAGAGCACTTTTGGATGGCAGAAAGTGGCACCGTACGTGTTTTTTCGGGTCTAACTCGGGTTCAGCTTCTTGTTGCGGTTAGGGTTATGTTAGGGTTGTTAGGAAAGAGTGAAGACGCAGAGTCCTGTTGAGTGTGGGGTTGCGTAAAGGCTCCCCCAGGGAGTTCAGGTGTACCCAAAGGCTTCCGCTGAGAGCACTTTTTGATGGCAGAAAGTGGCACCGTACGTGTTTTTTCGGGTCTAACTCGGGTTCAGCTTCTTGTTGCGGTTAGGGTTATGTTTAGGGTTGTTAGGAAAGAGTGAAGACGCAGAGTCCTGTTGAGTGTGGGGTTGCGTAAAGGCTCCCCCAGGGAGTTCAGGTGTACCCAAAGGCTTCCGCTGAGATCACTTTTGGATGGCAGAAAGTGGCACCGTACGTGTTTTTTCGGGTCTAACTCGGGTTCAGCTTCTTGTTGCGGTTAGGGTTATGTTTAGGGTTGTTAGGAAAGAGTGAAGACGCAGAGTCCTGTTGAGTGTGGGGTTGCGTAAAGGCTCCCCCAGGGAGTTCACGTGTACCCAAAGGCTTCCGCTGAGAGCACTTTTTGATGGCAGAAAGTGGCACCGTACGTGTTTTTTCGGGTCTAACTCGGGTTCAGCTTCTTGTTGCGGTTAGGGTTATGTTTAGGGTTGTTAGGAAAGAGTGAAGACGCAGAGTCCTGTTGAGTGTGGGGTTGCGTAAAGGCTCCCCCAGGGAGTTCAGGTGTACCCAAAGGCTTCCGCTGAGAGCACTTTTTGATGGCAGAAAGTGGCACCGTACGTGTTTTTTCGGGTCTAACTCGGGTTCAGCTTCTTGTTGCGGTTAGGGTTATGTTTAGGGTTGTTAGGAAAGAGTGAAGACGCAGAGTCCTGTTGAGTGTGGGGTTGCGTAAAGGCTCCCCCAGGGAGTTCAGGTGTACCCAAAGGCTTCCGCTGAGAGCACTTTTTGATGGCAGAAAGTGGCACCGTACGTGTTTTTTCGGGTCTAACTCGGGTTCAGCTTCTTGTTGCGGTTAGGGTTATGTTTAGGGTTGTTAGGAAAGAGCGAAGACGCAGAGTCCTGTTGAGTGTGGGGTTGCGTAAAGGCTCCCCCAGGGAGTTCAGGTGTACCCAAAGGCTTCCGCTGAGAGCACTTTTTGATGGCAGAAAGTGGCACCGTACGTGTTTTTTCGGGTCTAACTCGGGTTGAGCTTCTTGTTGCGGTTAGGGTTATGTTTAGGGTTGTTAGGAAAGAGTGAAGACGCAGAGTCCTGTTGAGTGTGGGGTTGCGTAAAGGCTCCCCCAGGGAGTTCAGGTGTACCCAAAGGCTTCCGCTGAGAGCACTTTTTGATGGCAGAAAGTGGCACCGTACGTGTTTTTTTCGGGTCTAACTCGGGTTCAGCTTCTTGTTGCGGTTAGGGTTATGTTTAGGGTTGTTAGGAAAGAGTGAAGACGCAGAGTCCTGTTGAGTGTGGGGTTGCGTAAAGGCTCCCCCAGGGAGTTCAGGTGTACCCAAAGGCTTCCGCTGAGAGCACTTTTTGATGGCAGAAAGTGGCACCGTACGTGTTTTTTCGGGTCTAACTCGGGTTCAGCTTCTTGTTGCGGTTAGGGTTATGTTTAGGGTTGTTAGGAAAGAGTGAAGACGCAGAGTCCTGTTGAGTGTGGGGTTGCGTAAAGGCTCCCCCAGGGAGTTCAGGTGTACCCAAAGGCTTCCGCTGAGAGCACTTTTTGATGGCAGAAAGTGGCACCGTACGTGTTTTTTCGGGTCTAACTCGGGTTCAGCTTCTTGTTGCGGTTAGGGTTATGTTTAGGGTTGTTAGGAAAGAGTGAAGACGCAGATTCCTGTTGAGTGTGGGGTTGCGTAAAGGCTCCCCCAGGGAGTTCAGGTGTACCCAAAGGCTTCCGCTGAGAGCACTTTTTGATGGCAGAAAGTGGCACCGTACGTGTTTTTTCGGGTCTAACTCGGGTTCAGCTTCTTGTTGCGGTTAGGGTTATGTTTAGGGTTGTTAGGAAAGAGTGAAGACGCAGAGTCCTGTTGAGTGTGGGGTTGCGTAAAGGCTCCCCCAGGGAGTTCAGGTGTACCCAAAGGCTTCCGCTGAGAGCACTTTTGGATGGCAGAAAGTGGCACCGTACGTGTTTTTTCGGGTCTAACTCGGGTTCAGCTTCTTGTTGCGGTTAGGGTTATGTTTAGGGTTGTTAGGAAAGAGTGAAGACGCAGAGTCCTGTTGAGTGTGGGGTTGCGTAAAGGCTCCCCCAGGGAGTTCAGGTGTACCCAAAGGCTTCCGCTGAGAGCACTTTTTGATGGCAGAAAGTGGCACCGTACGTGTTTTTTCGGGTCTAACTCGGGTTCAGCTTCTTGTTGCGGTTAGGGTTATGTTTAGGGTTGTTAGGAAAGAGTGAAGACGCAGAGTCCTGTTGAGTGTGGGGTTGCGTAAAGGCTCCCCCAGGGAGTTCAGGTGTACCCAAAGGCTTCCGCTGAGAGCACTTTTTGATGGCAGAAAGTGGCACCGTACGTGTTTTTTCGGGTCTAACTCGGGTTCAGCTTCTTGTTGCGGTTAGGGTTATGTTTAGGGTTGTTAGGAAAGAGTGAAGACGCAGAGTCCTGTTGAGTGTGGGGTTGCGTAAAGGCTCCCCCAGGGAGTTCAGGTGTACCCAAAGGCTTCCGCTGAGAGCACTTTTTGATGGCAGAAAGTGGCACCGTACGTGTTTTTTCGGGTCTAACTCGGGTTCAGCTTCTTGTTGCGGTTAGGGTTATGTTTAGGGTTGTTAGGAAAGAGTGAAGACGCAGAGTCCTGTTGAGTGTGGGGTTGCGTAAAGGCTCCCCCAGGGAGTTCAGGTGTACCCAAAGGCTTCCGCTGAGAGCACTTTTTGATGGCAGAAAGTGGCACCGTACGTGTTTTTTCGGGTCTAACTCGGGTTCAGCTTCTTGTTGCGGTTAGGGTTATGTTTAGGGTTGTTAGGAAAGAGTGAAGACGCAGAGTCCTGTTGAGTGTGGGGTTGCGTAAAGGCTCCCCCAGGGAGTTCAGGTGTACCCAAAGGCTTCCGCTGAGAGCACTTTTTGATGGCAGAAAGTGGCACCGTACGTGTTTTTTCGGGTCTAACTCGGGTTCAGCTTCTTGTTGCGGTTAGGGTTATGTTTAGGGTTGTTAGGAAAGAGTGAAGACGCAGAGTCCTGTTGAGTGTGGGGTTGCGTAAAGGCTCCCCCAGGGAGTTCAGGTGTACCCAAAGGCTTCCGCTGAGAGCACTTTTTGATGGCAGAAAGTGGCACCGTACGTGTTTTTTCGGGTCTAACTCGGGTTCAGCTTCTTGTTGCGGTTAGGGTTATGTTTAGGGTTGTTAGGAAAGAGTGAAGACGCAGAGTCCTGTTGAGTGTGGGGTTGCGTAAAGGCTCCCCCAGGGAGTTCAGGTGTACCCAAAGGCTTCCGCTGAGAGCACTTTTTGATGGCAGAAAGTGGCACCGTACGTGTTTTTTCGGGTCTAACTCGGGTTCAGCTTCTTGTTGCGGTTAGGGTTATGTTTAGGGTTGTTAGGAAAGAGTGAAGACGCAGAGTCCTGTTGAGTGTGGGGTTGCGTAAAGGCTCCCCCAGGGAGTTCAGGTGTACCCAAAGGCTTCCGCTGAGAGCACTTTTTGATGGCAGAAAGTGGCACCGTACGTGTTTTTTCGGGTCTAACTCGGGTTCAGCTTCTTGTTGCGGTTAGGGTTATGTTTAGGGTTGTTAGGAAAGAGTGAAGACGCAGAGTCCTGTTGAGTGTGGGGTTGCGTAAAGGCTCCCCCAGGGAGTTCAGGTGTACCCAAAGGCTTCCGCTGAGAGCACTTTTTGATGGCAGAAAGTGGCACCGTACGTGTTTTTTCGGGTCTAACTCGGGTTCAGCTTCTTGTTGCGGTTAGGGTTATGTTTAGGGTTGTTAGGAAAGAGTGAAGACGCAGAGTCCTGTTGAGTGTGGGGTTGCGTAAAGGCTCCCCCAGGGAGTTCAGGTGTACCCAAAGGCTTCCGCTGAGAGCACTTTTTGATGGCAGAAAGTGGCACCGTACGTGTTTTTTCGGGTCTAACTCGGGTTCAGCTTCTTGTTGCGGTTAGGGTTATGTTTAGGGTTGTTAGGAAAGAGTGAAGACGCAGAGTCCTGTTGAGTGTGGGGTTGCGTAAAGGCTCCCCCAGGGAGTTCAGGTGTACCCAAAGGCTTCCGCTGAGAGCACTTTTTGATGGCAGAAAGTGGCACCGTACGTGTTTTTTCGGGTCTAACTCGGGTTCAGCTTCTTGTTGCGGTTAGGGTTATGTTTAGGGTTGTTAGGAAAGAGTGAAGACGCAGAGTCCTGTTGAGTGTGGGGTTGCGTAAAGGCTCCCCCAGGGAGTTCAGGTGTACCCAAAGGCTTCCGCTGAGAGCACTTTTTGATGGCAGAAAGTGGCACCGTACGTGTTTTTTCGGGTCTAACTCGGGTTCAGCTTCTTGTTGCGGTTAGGGTTATGTTTAGGGTTGTTAGGAAAGAGTGAAGACGCAGAGTCCTGTTGAGTGTGGGGTTGCGTAAAGGCTCCCCCAGGGAGTTCAGGTGTACCCAAAGGCTTCCGCTGAGAGCACTTTTTGATGGCAGAAAGTGGCACCGTACGTGTTTTTTCGGGTCTAACTCGGGTTCAGCTTCTTGTTGCGGTTAGGGTTATGTTTAGGGTTGTTAGGAAAGAGTGAAGACGCAGAGTCCTGTTGAGTGTGGGGTTGCGTAAAGGCTCCCCCAGGGAGTTCAGGTGTACCCAAAGGCTTCCGCTGAGAGCACTTTTTGATGGCAGAAAGTGGCACCGTACGTGTTTTTTCGGGTCTAACTCGGGTTCAGCTTCTTGTTGCGGTTAGGGTTATGTTTAGGGTTGTTAGGAAAGAGTGAAGACGCAGAGTCCTGTTGAGTGTGGGGTTGCGTAAAGGCTCCCCCAGGGAGTTCAGGTGTACCCAAAGGCTTCCGCTGAGAGCACTTTTTGATGGCAGAAAGTGGCACCGTACGTGTTTTTTCGGGTCTAACTCGGGTTCAGCTTCTTGTTGCGGTTAGGGTTATGTTTAGGGTTGTTAGGAAAGAGTGAAGACGCAGAGTCCTGTTGAGTGTGGGGTTGCGTAAAGGCTCCCCCAGGGAGTTCAGGTGTACCCAAAGGCTTCCGCTGAGAGCACTTTTTGATGGCAGAAAGTGGCACCGTACGTGTTTTTTCGGGTCTAACTCGGGTTCAGCTTCTTGTTGCGGTTAGGGTTATGTTTAGGGTTGTTAGGAAAGAGTGAAGACGCAGAGTCCTGTTGAGTGTGGGGTTGCGTAAAGGCTCCCCCAGGGAGTTCAGGTGTACCCAAAGGCTTCCGCTGAGAGCACTTTTTGATGGCAGAAAGTGGCACCGTACGTGTTTTTTCGGGTCTAACTCGGGTTCAGCTTCTTGTTGCGGTTAGGGTTATGTTTAGGGTTGTTAGGAAAGAGCGAAGACGCAGAGTCCTGTTGAGTGTGGGGTTGCGTAAAGGCTCCCCCAGGGAGTTCAGGTGTACCCAAAGGCTTCCGCTGAGAGCACTTTTTGATGGCAGAAAGTGGCACCGTACGTGTTTTTTCGGGTCTAACTCGGGTTCAGCTTCTTGTTGCGGTTAGGGTTATGTTTAGGGTTGTTAGGAAAGAGTGAAGACGCAGAGTCCTGTTGAGTGTGGGGTTGCGTAAAGGCTCCCCCAGGGAGTTCAGGTGTACCCAAAGGCTTCCGCTGAGAGCACTTTTTGATGGCAGAAAGTGGCACCGTACGTGTTTTTTCGGGTCTAACTCGGGTTCAGCTTCTTGTTGCGGTTAGGGTTATGTTTAGGGTTGTTAGGAAAGAGTGAAGACGCAGAGTCCTGTTGAGTGTGGGGTTGCGTAAAGGCTCCCCCAGGGAGTTCAGGTGTACCCAAAGGCTTCCGCTGAGAGCACTTTTTGATGGCAGAAAGTGGCACCGTACGTGTTTTTTCGGGTCTAACTCGGGTTCAGCTTCTTGTTGCGGTTAGGGTTATGTTTAGGGTTGTTAGGAAAGAGTGAAGACGCAGAGTCCTGTTGAGTGTGGGGTTGCGTAAAGGCTCCCCCAGGGAGTTCAGGTGTACCCAAAGGCTTCCGCTGAGAGCACTTTTTGATGGCAGAAAGTGGCACCGTACGTGTTTTTTCGGGTCTAACTCGGGTTCAGCTTCTTGTTGCGGTTAGGGTTATGTTTAGGGTTGTTAGGAAAGAGTGAAGACGCAGAGTCCTGTTGAGTGTGGGGTTGCGTAAAGGCTCCCCCAGGGAGTTCAGGTGTACCCAAAGGCTTCCGCTGAGAGCACTTTTTGATGGCAGAAAGTGGCACCGTACGTGTTTTTTCGGGTCTAACTCGGGTTCAGCTTCTTGTTGCGGTTAGGGTTATGTTTAGGGTTGTTAGGAAAGAGTGAAGACGCAGAGTCCTGTTGAGTGTGGGGTTGCGTAAAGGCTCCCCCAGGGAGTTCAGGTGTACCCAAAGGCTTCCGCTGAGAGCACTTTTTGATGGCAGAAAGTGGCACCGTACGTGTTTTTTCGGGTCTAACTCGGGTTCAGCTTCTTGTTGCGGTTAGGGTTATGTTTAGGGTTGTTAGGAAAGAGTGAAGACGCAGAGTCCTGTTGAGTGTGGGGTTGCGTAAAGGCTCCCCCAGGGAGTTCAGGTGTACCCAAAGGCTTCCGCTGAGAGCACTTTTTGATGGCAGAAAGTGGCACCGTACGTGTTTTTTCGGGTCTAACTCGGGTTCAGCTTCTTGTTGCGGTTAGGGTTATGTTTAGGGTTGTTAGGAAAGAGTGAAGACGCAGAGTCCTGTTGAGTGTGGGGTTGCGTAAAGGCTCCCCCAGGGAGTTCAGGTGTACCCAAAGGCTTCCGCTGAGAGCACTTTTTGATGGCAGAAAGTGGCACCGTACGTGTTTTTTCGGGTCTAACTCGGGTTCAGCTTCTTGTTGCGGTTAGGGTTATGTTTAGGGTTGTTAGGAAAGAGTGAAGACGCAGAGTCCTGTTGAGTGTGGGGTTGCGTAAAGGCTCCCCCAGGGAGTTCAGGTGTACCCAAAGGCTTCCGCTGAGAGCACTTTTTGATGGCAGAAAGTGGCACCGTACGTGTTTTTTCGGGTCTAACTCGGGTTCAGCTTCTTGTTGCGGTTAGGGTTATGTTTAGGGTTGTTAGGAAAGAGTGAAGACGCAGAGTCCTGTTGAGTGTGGGGTTGCGTAAAGGCTCCCCCAGGGAGTTCAGGTGTACCCAAAGGCTTCCGCTGAGAGCACTTTTGATGGCAGAAAGTGGCACCGTACGTGTTTTTTCGGGTCTAACTCGGGTTCAGCTTCTTGTTGCGGTTAGGGTTATGTTTAGGGTTGTTAGGAAAGAGTGAAGACGCAGAGTCCTGTTGAGTGTGGGGTTGCGTAAAGGCTCCCCCAGGGAGTTCAGGTGTACCCAAAGGCTTCCGCTGAGAGCACTTTTTGATGGCAGAAAGTGGCACCGTACGTGTTTTTTCGGGTCTAACTCGGGTTCAGCTTCTTGTTGCGGTTAGGGTTATGTTTAGGGTTGTTAGGAAAGAGTGAAGACGCAGAGTCCTGTTGAGTGTGGGGTTGCGTAAAGGCTCCCCCAGGGAGTTCAGGTGTACCCAAAGGCTTCCGCTGAGAGCACTTTTTGATGGCAGAAAGTGGCACCGTACGTGTTTTTTCGGGTCTAACTCGGGTTCAGCTTCTTGTTGCGGTTAGGGTTATGTTTAGGGTTGTTAGGAAAGAGTGAAGACGCAGAGTCCTGTTGAGTGTGGGGTTGCGTAAAGGCTCCCCCAGGGAGTTCAGGTGTACCCAAAGGCTTCCGCTGAGAGCACTTTTTGATGGCAGAAAGTGGCACCGTACGTGTTTTTTCGGGTCTAACTCGGGTTCAGCTTCTTGTTGCGGTTAGGGTTATGTTTAGGGTTGTTAGGAAAGAGTGAAGACGCAGAGTCCTGTTGAGTGTGGGGTTGCGTAAAGGCTCCCCCAGGGAGTTCAGGTGTACCCAAAGGCTTCCGCTGAGAGCACTTTTTGATGGCAGAAAGTGGCACCGTACGTGTTTTTTCGGGTCTAACTCGGGTTCAGCTTCTTGTTGCGGTTAGGGTTATGTTTAGGGTTGTTAGGAAAGAGTGAAGACGCAGAGTCCTGTTGAGTGTGGGGTTGCGTAAAGGCTCCCCCAGGGAGTTCAGGTGTACCCAAAGGCTTCCGCTGAGAGCACTTTTTGATGGCAGAAAGTGGCACCGTACGTGTTTTTTCGGGTCTAACTCGGGTTCAGCTTCTTGTTGCGGTTAGGGTTATGTTTAGGGTTGTTAGGAAAGAGTGAAGACGCAGAGTCCTGTTGAGTGTGGGGTTGCGTAAAGGCTCCCCCAGGGAGTTCAGGTGTACCCAAAGGCTTCCGCTGAGAGCACTTTTTGATGGCAGAAAGTGGCACCGTACGTGTTTTTTCGGGTCTAACTCGGGTTCAGCTTCTTGTTGCGGTTAGGGTTATGTTTAGGGTTGTTAGGAAAGAGTGAAGACGCAGAGTCCTGTTGAGTGTGGGGTTGCGTAAAGGCTCCCCCAGGGAGTTCAGGTGTACCCAAAGGCTTCCGCTGAGAGCACTTTTTGATGGCAGAAAGTGGCACCGTACGTGTTTTTTCGGGTCTAACTCGGGTTCAGCTTCTTGTTGCGGTTAGGGTTATGTTTAGGGTTGTTAGGAAAGAGTGAAGACGCAGAGTCCTGTTGAGTGTGGGGTTGCGTAAAGGCTCCCCCAGGGAGTTCAGGTGTACCCAAAGGCTTCCGCTGAGAGCACTTTTTGATGGCAGAAAGTGGCACCGTACGTGTTTTTTCGGGTCTAACTCGGGTTCAGCTTCTTGTTGCGGTTAGGGTTATGTTTAGGGTTGTTAGGAAAGAGTGAAGACGCAGAGTCCTGTTGAGTGTGGGGTTGCGTAAAGGCTCCCCCAGGGAGTTCAGGTGTACCCAAAGGCTTCCGCTGAGAGCACTTTTTGATGGCAGAAAGTGGCACCGTACGTGTTTTTTCGGGTCTAACTCGGGTTCAGCTTCTTGTTGCGGTTAGGGTTATGTTTAGGGTTGTTAGGAAAGAGTGAAGACGCAGAGTCCTGTTGAGTGTGGGGTTGCGTAAAGGCTCCCCCAGGGAGTTCAGGTGTACCCAAAGGCTTCCGCTGAGAGCACTTTTTGATGGCAGAAAGTGGCACCGTACGTGTTTTTTCGGGTCTAACTCGGGTTCAGCTTCTTGTTGCGGTTAGGGTTATGTTTAGGGTTGTTAGGAAAGAGTGAAGACGCAGAGTCCTGTTGAGTGTGGGGTTGCGTAAAGGCTCCCCCAGGGAGTTCAGGTGTACCCAAAGGCTTCCGCTGAGAGCACTTTTTGATGGCAGAAAGTGGCACCGTACGTGTTTTTTCGGGTCTAACTCGGGTTCAGCTTCTTGTTGCGGTTAGGGTTATGTTTAGGGTTGTTAGGAAAGAGTGAAGACGCAGAGTCCTGTTGAGTGTGGGGTTGCGTAAAGGCTCCCCCAGGGAGTTCAGGTGTACCCAAAGGCTTCCGCTGAGAGCACTTTTTGATGGCAGAAAGTGGCACCGTACGTGTTTTTTCGGGTCTAACTCGGGTTCAGCTTCTTGTTGCGGTTAGGGTTATGTTTAGGGTTGTTAGGAAAGAGTGAAGACGCAGAGTCCTGTTGAGTGTGGGGTTGCGTAAAGGCTCCCCCAGGGAGTTCAGGTGTACCCAAAGGCTTCCGCTGAGAGCACTTTTTGATGGCAGAAAGTGGCACCGTACGTGTTTTTTCGGGTCTAACTCGGGTTCAGCTTCTTGTTGCGGTTAGGGTTATGTTTAGGGTTGTTAGGAAAGAGTGAAGACGCAGAGTCCTGTTGAGTGTGGGGTTGCGTAAAGGCTCCCCCAGGGAGTTCAGGTGTACCCAAAGGCTTCCGCTGAGAGCACTTTTTGATGGCAGAAAGTGGCACCGTACGTGTTTTTTCGGGTCTAACTCGGGTTCAGCTTCTTGTTGCGGTTAGGGTTATGTTTAGGGTTGTTAGGAAAGAGTGAAGACGCAGAGTCCTGTTGAGTGTGGGGTTGCGTAAAGGCTCCCCCAGGGAGTTCAGGTGTACCCAAAGGCTTCCGCTGAGAGCACTTTTTGATGGCAGAAAGTGGCACCGTACGTGTTTTTTCGGGTCTAACTCGGGTTCAGCTTCTTGTTGCGGTTAGGGTTATGTTTAGGGTTGTTAGGAAAGAGTGAAGACGCAGAGTCCTGTTGAGTGTGGGGTTGCGTAAAGGCTCCCCCAGGGAGTTCAGGTGTACCCAAAGGCTTCCGCTGAGAGCACTTTTTGATGGCAGAAAGTGGCACCGTACGTGTTTTTTCGGGTCTAACTCGGGTTCAGCTTCTTGTTGCGGTTAGGGTTATGTTTAGGGTTGTTAGGAAAGAGTGAAGACGCAGAGTCCTGTTGAGTGTGGGGTTGCGTAAAGGCTCCCCCAGGGAGTTCAGGTGTACCCAAAGGCTTCCGCTGAGAGCACTTTTTGATGGCAGAAAGTGGCACCGTACGTGTTTTTTCGGGTCTAACTCGGGTTCAGCTTCTTGTTGCGGTTAGGGTTATGTTTAGGGTTGTTAGGAAAGAGTGAAGACGCAGAGTCCTGTTGAGTGTGGGGTTGCGTAAAGGCTCCCCCAGGGAGTTCAGGTGTACCCAAAGGCTTCCGCTGAGATCACTTTTTGATGGCAGAAAGTGGCACCGTACGTGTTTTTTCGGGTCTAACTCGGGTTCAGCTTCTTGTTGCGGTTAGGGTTATGTTTAGGGTTGTTAGGAAAGAGTGAAGACGCAGAGTCCTGTTGAGTGTGGGGTTGCGTAAAGGCTCCCCAGGGAGTTCACGTGTACCCAAAGGCTTCCGCTGAGAGCACTTTTTGATGGCAGAAAGTGGCACCGTACGTGTTTTTTCGGGTCTAACTCGGGTTCAGCTTCTTGTTGCGGTTAGGGTTA